>NW_019416301.1:117792-415221 GCF_000390285.2 Anoplophora glabripennis | reverse complement strand
AGAGATATGCAATAAAAATGATTTCCATTCCTCCCTCTTCAATGGGTTCCTGTGCCCTTAGGAAGCATTTCCGGACCCATGTTCATATGAACTTTTTTACTTAGTTTTGATCATAGAATCGGCCTGTTCAGGGTTGGCAGCTAATTATGAGACACCCTGTATAAGTAGCATTGCAATCTAATGTTAAAACTGCTCATTATAAGCACTAATAATTAATCTGGAAACTTGAAAATTATGGCTGTTTCTTTAACAAAAAAAAGTCTCTTCCGTCCTGTGTGTAAAAATATGTTTTCTATTCATGTAGTGTTAGATAATAAGCATTTTCTCACAGCATACTCAATACGAAAATTAAGTTTTTCTCTTTACAGCATAGCACACTTTTTAGGTTTTCTTTATTAAAATACAAAACTAACAAAATTTGCAACAAATTCATCAATTAATTTTACAAGAAAATTAATAATTTGTATTATAATAGTTCACTTCGAATTAAATTGAACATAAAATTGTATAGTAGAAAAAATAGCATTTCCACCTGGTGATGAATTTTCTTTCATTCGTAATCTCCTCACAACGATTTGCTCCCTTATGGAAAAAAGTTCTTGTTGCAAAATATACTATTACTTTATGTAGATCAGAAACACTTCTTGTGACACTTAACAGATAACAATACAGTTATCGAGAAAAATATTACGTATTTAATTTATATTTTATAACTTAATATAATTTTCTGTTAATTGACAAACTAATAATTACAGCAGGTAATAATCATAGTCGTGTTAAGAGCAACAAGGAATGAATAAATATAAATATTCTTCCACTTACCCTTATTGAATAATTGACTGATATGTCTGCAAATTCATTAGCATAAAATGAACTAATGTTTTTCTTTCTGTGAATTTATTACCACATATCTTAAAAGTTAGTATATTGAAATACCTATTAGTTACTTCAAACTTAAACAATATTTTTAGTTAAAAACAAATTTCAATGAATGAGTGTTTAATGGGTTTATTTGAATAATAACTTCAACATTGTAATACAATTTAAATATTGTCATATAATATTGTGGTGGTAAAAAACATTTTTTTTTTGTATTAATTACCCATATGTTAAATATAAGAGTGTTGTCAATAAATATTTATGAATGCTAAAGCCATATTTTTTATCTCCAAGATTAAAATTGAAATTACCAATTTTTTTCTTTATTTTATTTATCTTTTTGTTAAATAATTATTAAATCTGGATGTCCGAAAGCAATGGGTTATATTACAATGATAGCTTCGGTAAATGAAAATAAAAAACATTAGCCTTATTAAAATTATGCTTTTTGACAATTTGACAGGCCTGCAAAAAATTATCTCACTTTTTAAAGATAACTTCGGTAATATTTAAGATATTTCAATTAAATTTGGTACAGGGAAGAATTTTTTTATCTGAGACACAGAGATTGCTGAGAATATTTTAGACAATACGTTTTTTGTCAATTTCTTGGTGGAAATTTTGAGAAAATAGAGATGTAAATATAAAATTCGTCATAGGACTAATCGTTCCAACTAAATTCCTTTATTATTTGGATTACATTTTTTAATAAAGGCACAATTGCGGACATTATTGTTTGAAACCAAATGACTTCCAAGCCAATAGACAGTTCAAGGACTTATTTATTCTAAAATAATTGCCACCTAGGCCACTATGAAGCGCTTAAAGATCTTCTGGAGATTCAAGGCAATATAGACAATTCAGTTTGACAGAGACTTTTATTGCGATTATATTAGGATTCTTCCATATTTTGTATACAAATACTGAATAAACCCATAGTATCTAGCAACTTTTTAGAGATGGAGGTATTGTCAGAATTTGCTCACTGCGTCTATCAATATTTTAATTTTACTCAATGTATATGAAGCCAAAATCTGATATCAACTATGTTCTTTAGCAAAGGCAATATTTTGTCATTTTTCTGGGTCTTATATGCTAATCTTGCAGTGAATAAATTTGTCCTGTTATTTTGCTTCGTTCAGTTTATATTTTAAAGGTTCTGTAATTTTGTAATTCCTCTACTAAAAATTTTTTTTTCTACTTCTTAAAACGAGGTTTTCAATTTCAACTTTTGCATCTTTCGAATTATTCTTTTTCCTTGGCTCACACTAAGATGTTCCATTTTATTCTGGTTAACTTATTTATCTGGAGAGTTTGTCATTGGTAATTTCCAATTTCTGGCTATTAGCGGATTTAAATAGTTAGAAATTGGAAAGAAAGAACTGAGCCCAGTTGGGCCTCTAGAGAGCAGCAATGAGACTTAGCCCAAATTGTAGAACATCGAGAGAGCATCAAAAAGTTGCATTTACCCAGCCTTTGAAAATGAGTCGGATAGTTACGGATGTCCAAAGTATGCTGTATCACTAACATGCCACTAACATGCATTAGTTATCGTCTAAGCAGATATTTTAAACATTCTAGTGTCCTGAGTAATCTAATCGACGGTTCTATGGGTTTTTGGTGTCGCTGATTACGAATATCGAGTTATAGGCCAGTCATTATAGCTTTTTTCGGGAAAAAAATACTATTAGAAGTTCTGCGGAATATTGTTCAGAAACGTGTTATAAACAAAATATCAAAAAATCAACTCGAGACTAGTTGGGAAACTTTGTTCAAACAATGGTCAAAGTTATGGAAAAGTGGTTTTCTAACTCGCGTAAAAAAACTGTTATTTATAGAGAAAAAATGTTTATACAAAAAAGGTAGGTATTAAATAAATCTGTCAAATAAGACAAGTCCGATTAAATTCCGCTAATTTGTTTATGCGCAAGAGCTCAAAAATGGTCGAAAATGTCCGCCTTTTTCAATTACTAATAATTAATACAATTTTCATCGTAGTCATTTGTAATTCAGGATTTTTAAGGCTTTTTGTACCCTCAATAAGTGGTAACAATTTCAGCCCGAAATCTTCATTAGCTTGGCGTTGGCGGAATTTGTTATCTAAGATGCTATTTTCAATTCATTTTTCTCAAGCTCACAGGCGTTGTAGAGTTTCGATCATTAGTTGTTTTTGTACCTAAATAGTTGTATTAACATATGCATTTACTGACAATTTAATTTTTCAAATTTAATTTGTTTAAAAATGACTGAAAAAATGTTAATATTTATTAAATTGTTAAGA
Source organism: Anoplophora glabripennis (assembly GCF_000390285.2). NCBI lineage: Eukaryota > Metazoa > Arthropoda > Insecta > Coleoptera > Cerambycidae > Anoplophora > Anoplophora glabripennis. Next base: position 412,061 of record NW_019416301.1, on the reverse strand, counting down.
TAGGTAATTATTATAAAATAAAATAGTAACCTCTATAGTTTAATTAGTACCATTTTTTTCGAATTTAAAAAAGATATATTTTTTTTTATTTAATCGCAGTGACCTTAATTATTAATATTAAGAGCCGAAATTTGGAGAAAGTATACATTTAGAGCTATATTTTCATGTCCTACATTAACATTAAGGTGAATTCAACTATTTAATTGCAAAAAAGAAGATAGCGGCGATGCGTTCTATTACTCGGTCTAACGAACGAGTGGGAAGAGCGAGGCGGAGCATGTGCGCTACGCGTTAATAATGAACGTATCAAGATGATTTTTTTTTATTTGGGGTAGCGCGAAAATTCATGAGTATTGAAGCTATTGTATTAACGAAATTAACATTATTTCAATCCGAGATTTACTAAATAAAAAATTAACTCTCGGGTTGAAATAATGTTAATTTCGATAATACAATAGCTTCAATGCTAATGAATTTTCGCTCTACCCCAAATTAAAAAAAGAATCATCTCGATACGTTCATTATTAACCGAGATATGGCTAATTTTTCCAGCTCCATCGATTTGAAGCCGCTAGATCATTTTCTTGCCCGCAATCAGTCACGTAGAGCGCATGCTCCCCTTCGCTCACCCCACTCGTTCGCTAGACCAAGTAATAGAACGCATCGCCGCTATCTTCTTTTCGCAATTAAATAGTTGAATTCACCTTAATATTAATGTAGTACATGAAAATATAGTTCTTAATGTATACTCTCTCCAAATTTCGGCTCTAAATATTAATAATTAAAGTCACTGCGATTAAATAAAAAAAAAAAATTATCTCAGCTTCTAATCAACAGAGCATTTTTTTTAAATTCGAAGAAAAATAGTACTAACTAAACTATAGAGGTTACTATTTTATTTCATAATAATTACCTATCTTAACAATTTAATAAATATTAACATTTCTTCAAAGTCATTTTTAAACAAATTAAAAAATTAAATTATCAGTAAATGCATATGTCAATACAACTATTTAGGTACAGAAACAACTAATGATCGAAACTCTACAACGCCTGTGAGCTTGGGAAAAGTGAATTGAAAATAGCATCTTCTTAGATAACAAATGCCGCCAATGCCAAACCAATTAAGCTTTCGGGCTGAAATTTTTACCACTTATTAAGGGTGTAAAAAGAGTAAAATTGCATTAATTATTAACAATTGAAAAAAACGGCCGTTTTCAACCATTTTTGAGCATAAACAAATTATCGGAATTTATTCGGACTTGTCTCATTTTATAGGCTTATTTAACACCTACCTTTTTTGTATAAACTTTTTTTCACTATGAATAATAGTTTTTTTACGAGAGTCAAAAAAACACTTTTCCATAACTTTGACCATTGTTTAAACAAAGTTTCCCAACTAGCCTCGAGTTGATTTTTTGATATTTTGTTTATAACAGGTTTCCGAACAATATTCCGCAGATAAACTTCTAATAGTATTTTTTTCTTTAAACATGCTGTTTCATGTCTATAATGACTGGGCTATTATTAAAAATTCAACATATCATATCCAATATGGCGGATGGAAAATCTACAAACTCGATATTTTGGTCGATTTAATCCCCCAGACTTCAAGTAGTCAGTTGAAACCAATTTCTTCATAACTACATCTTAAAGGGTCCGCTGTTCATTTCATAACTGGTCTCTTGGGACCCAAACTGGGCATAGCTCTTTATTTCTTCTCAATTTCCAGTTATTACTCCAATGGAATTTTAATAACTAATTCTTTCGTTCTTCACCTTCAGCAAGTACTTTCTTTAGTTTTATATTTCGGCCTCTTATGTTTGATTTTCCAAAAAAGACGTTACTTACGTCGAGACAGCACGTTTTTTATATCCATGTTCTAGTATTTTCTAGGTCTCCGATAACGCATCTCGAATCGAATAGAATATAGTCAGACATCTTCTAGAAAACTGCAAAATTTTAAATTTAAAATCTAGAAGTTAATTAAGTAATTAATAAGATAAGTGGGTTTCCGTAACAATATTGTATGTCAGTAAAATGAAATATAAATAAAAACTTGTTTTATTCTATACTATACACTGTATAAATATTTTACAAAAATATTTAGGTACATCACAGAAAATTGTCAAGATTGTTACAATCTATTCAGCTACTTCTCCAGTTTTCTCGGGGCCGTTAATAAGTTCAAATTTCCCCTTTGTCTCCTTGTCTTTAACCCGGCTTTTATATTGTTTGAACTCCACGCCAGTATATCCAAGAGCCCCGATAATCAACAGGCCCAGCAGCAGATAAATTTTTACATTAGTACATAAATAAGGGCTGTATACGTATGTTATTACGGAACCCGTCGACTCCCATAAGCGAAAGTTGCTGTAAGAGGCCTCTTCTTTGCCGGGGAAAAGGATACCACTCAGAGCTGCAACAAAAATATTTTTTATTTTAAGCTGAAGACACGCAATCTTGCGTGCGTGGGCATATAGGTAAAGATTGTTCTTTATGTAATACAATTTATTGTTTGATTAAAAACTAAAATCTACCAAAAATGATTTATGGTGAATTTTTTTCTATATGAAATACAGTTTACTTATTCTTATTGAAAAAATAAATAATAGTGAAAATACAATTTAGATTTCTATAATATACACATAATGAAAAATAAACATAAACGAGCATTCTGACTCAATTTTCATATCATATTCCTTTGCATTTTATTTTCCACAATATAGCTTATTGTAGCAACAACTAGGAATCAGTAAGGAATTGTAAATATGTGAGGTATTTATATTAACAACTTTGTGTTCAGAACATTATTATTTGTCAATAGTGCGACGGAATTTGTAAGGATGAATGTTATAAATCAACGATTTGTTATTTGCTCCAAGTATCAGGCAACACTAAAGACAATCAGTTCTAATCCGATCAAATCCAAGCTGGTATGAAGTTGTTCCGATGCTTTAGTATTGTTAGAAAGTCAAAACGACGTAACACTTAGATACATGGTTACAAACGCACTGCTGCCCTTCAAAAACCATAAGTTTGCTAGTTTTGTTGTTAAGACAGTAAGGCGGATTTGGGTTAAAAATAAAACCCAAAAATATGACAAGGTACCCCTGGGTAAGGGCAAGCCAATAAGTTCTTAAATCATAAAACATCAAAGGTGTTGTCGATAAACCTATTGATCGTAGATCAATAAGGATAACCAATACGACACTGCAAACTCAGAAAACTTCGAAGTAATACTGGCCTGGTAGATCATATCAGGATTAATAGATGCAACCCCACGAGTGTGAAGGCATAGAAAGAGTTTGTTATAGACTGTTTGGAACAATTCGGAAGCTGATAACAATGAAGATGCCACTGTCAGAACAGTGGAACGTAAGTACAATACATCCAACTTTAGAATAAGGGACTCTAAGATGTGGAGGTCCATAACATGCCTGCAGTTAATAGTAGGGGAAAAAGATGGTGAATCTCATTATTTATTTTATTGCAGATGAAGATTGAAACTTATCAAGGGTAAATTTTCAACTATCGTTTTTTAATTCGGAAAGAAAATGTCTTGATTATTTTTGAAATGAAGAATTGACAAACATTACTTGAGATTCATGAGGTCCATGAAAAGCAACGAAACTTATAATTTCTCTTAAGATATATGTATGTATACCAGCAATAAATCTTGTACTGATAGATAAATTGAATATTATTAAATTCTTTTTCTACGAACAACAGTTTTTAGAAGATATTCAATTAAAGTTATACATATTTCAAATTGGATTATAAGCTCAAATAAGTAAATTAGCTAAGAAGTTGGTCGGTGAATAAATGAATAACAGCATGTATAAAATGAAGAAAAATGCGCACTAAGCACGACGTAACTAGCTAAAACTATGAAGGAATTTGGCTTTGGAATACTACATCTAGAAGGCTGTACCATAGCAGGCATAACTTTTGTATGTGCCTAGGTAATTGATTTAAATTCCAGGAGTTTGTGACAGCATTGTTTTAAAGGTACTAATAATAAAAATTCACATATTTCATTTTAAATATTGAATTAAAGAATTACTGTTTAAATAATTAGAATATTTAGATAAGTACATACAAATAATTTTTTGGCATTATTTAAGAATCTTTTCTTTTATGGGTAGGAAAATAGACTATGTACAACCGTCGTCGCCTAGGATTTAATTGAATAACTTGTTTTTCCACTAGATGTTGGCAGCAGCGTAACGCGGTCGGTACGAATGCTGCGGTGCCACCGGGGTAAGTGTGAGTGGCCTCATTTAAAGCAGAGAGATGTTATTCCGTTAAAATACTCCAGTTAAAATGACAAGCGTGGTGGTATTAACCTTCAAATAATGCAGCAGTAAATTAATTTGTGTGCAACTGGCTTCCAGAATCTTTTCATAAACTGGAATATAGAAATTCGGCAGTTTTACAACATAAGTAGGCAGAAGACCAGGCGTCATGGCTAGATTATGAGTTTGGTCGGTAGGAATGAAAATGAAAAGATTTTTTAATAAATGAAATTCCAGTTATTTATTTAAAGCCTTTATAAGCAGAAAACACCTATTAAAATATAATATTTCAGTTTTTTGTGTTTTAACAAACAATTGCAGGTAATTTAATTGTTTACAACATAAAATAACTAATTTTCCGATAGATTTCTAGATTTTCATGGGTTCAAAAATGTTTATTTCTATCCAATTCTACTTCTAAGTGCGAAAATTGTTAGTTTTAGTTTGAACTAATGACTAATAGCTAAATATCCACCAACACGTTCTTGCAAATGGGTAAAAGATATAAGCAGTGCGTTCATTTACCAATTATCCAAATTGCATTTTGGCTTATCCTGTTAAATTATTCATGTTGCTGCTTTATGCCACCCAGCGTTTGTGTATCAACTTTTATAATAAAATGTTTTGTTTAAAAATTCTCTATCTAAAAAATTCTCACTTGTTACCAAGACATACGAGGTTTGTTCAGGAAATAACCGAGCTGTTTCAATTGAGTACTAATGGATGTATTTAAACCACATGGTCTTGGATCGTTAATATCTCATTTAGTTTTCGTGATATTGTTATTTAAGTGTTAGTGACAATTTATGAAATGTGCGATTTTGTGGAACTACGATGCAACATAAATTATTGCGTGAAACTGTGGAGAACTTTCACAGAAAGTTTCAACTTTTCAAACAAGCTTATGGAGATGATGTTTCAGGTCGTACGCAATGTTGCGAATGGTTTTCACGATTGAGTCAGTCAATTGAAGATGATCCTCGACCAGGAAGGCCTACGACTTCAATTGATGACCCTTTCATTCAGAAAGTCAGAGATCTGGTGCGTGCAACTCGCTGATTGACTGTCAGAGAAATTGCAGAAGAGGTTAGCATCATAATTAGGGCATGGCATGAAATTTTGACTGAAAAATTGAATATGCATTGAGTTGCAGCAAAATTTGTTCTTCGTTTGATGGCCAAACAACAGAAAGAAAATCCTGTGGGCGTTTGTCGTTATTATTGAAGGATTATTCAAGGTCAATGACGATGAAACCTTCATTCAAAGGATCATAACGGGAGACAGAAGCTAGGTTTACGACTACGATATTGAGACAAAAGTTTCGTCACAATGGATAGGCAAAGGATCTCCATGCCCCAAGGAAGCACGTAAGTCTCGATAGAGGTTTCGATCAAAGTGATGCTCACTGTTTTTTCGACTTTAATGGAATTGTGCATTTTGAATTATTTGCGAGGTGAAACAGTGAACCGTGTACTATCAAGGTATTTTACAAAGGTTACGTGAAAAAATCCGCAAAAAGAGACCACAGTGCCGAGACACCTCATGGTTTTTGCACCATTACAGTGCGCCTGCACACTCAGCTTTCTTAATTCGTCAGTTTTATTCCAAAAATCAGATTACTGTCCTCCCTCACCCTCCTTACTCGTTATTCTGACTCTTTGCGATTTTATCTTATTTCCGAAATTAAAATCAGTCCTAAAAGGATGCCGTTTTCAGATTATTTAAAGGTCATTTCAAATGAAGTTATTCAGAACTGCTTAGTGAAATGGAAAGCACCGCTGGAAAAAGTATGTGAATAGTAGAGGGGAGTACTTTGAAGGAAACAAGTATGAATAATGTATAAAATGAATAATAAAGATTTAAATAATAAAGTTCGGTTATTTTCTGAACAAACCTCGTATGTTAGAATTAATTTCTTTATGAGTATCAAAATTAATAATCGGTGAAAGACTAGATAATGAAGATAAGTAAATGAATTTCTTAAATTTTTTGTAAATTGGTGATTGTAAGTATAACATTTTATGCAGTATTAATCAATTATAATGCAAGTTTGTGGTAAGACCAAGAAATACGTTTTAGTAAAAAAAAAAAAAACAGCCAACCCCAACTGACTCCAAAATTTTATGTTATTATATACATGTCAAATTATGTTGATGAAATATTTTTGATAACAGTAGAAAACTGTAATTTTCTAGATAGATTGTTAAGTATATCGGGTGATTCAGTTTGATATTCGCGGCCTCGTTTCTCTTTTGTTTTATCAAATAGCTATAACAAACCCTATATATTTTTAAATCGCCGCTCAAACTCTATCAAATGACATTGTTAGATCGTCTCCATGGTAACATAATGTTAAAATTGCTATAGTCAACTGTTTTTGTTCAAATGGCACACTATATATTTTTTTATCAATTCTGAAAGATATTCTTTTTCTGCATTCAGTTATATAAAGAAGTCTATAGTTTCATTAGAAATATTGCTAGAAAAATAGCAAAAAAGATGAACCCTATTTTCAGTAGCTTTATTCTGAAAAATGATAGCCAGCTGAATTGACGTTTCTAAATAACGGTTTTTCAAAATAATTGATATTTTGTACCTACCTATTCTATCTATACCTAATTACTATTACTATAACATGAATATTTATAGTAACCAAGAAAAAATAGATATGATTTTAATTTATGGAGTGTTGAAAGAACGCTAAAGTTGCCAGGTATTTATACCAACATCGTTTTCCGCAAAGACAACTTCCATCGGATAAAATTTTCGGAAAGTTCGCCAGGAATTTGGACGCAGTTGGTTTTCAAAAGAAATGAAGAGTTTTTAAACCCAGAAGGGTAAGAGATGAAGAACATTCGATAAAGATGTTAAATGGCCTGCTATAGATATCCTGATCTTATTCATATAGATTTCTTTCTTTGGCATTACCTAAAAGAAACAGTTTACTCTTTGTCTTTAAATGATATTGACTACCTTAAAAACAGAATAAGAGTAAAATGTCGGAGATTAAATGAAGAAACACTAGAATGTGTTTGTAGAGAGAGAGTGATAAATAGAGCTATTCTGTGTTTGGAAGCAAATGGAGGTCATTTTGAACATTTGAAATAAATATTGTTTTAAATTGTTATATTATTATCGTATTAAAAATAAAATATGTTACTTTAAAAAACATAGTAACTTGTTTTCGCAGCTGGCTATCATTTTTCAGAATAAAGTTACTGAAAGTAGGGTTCATTTTTTTGCAGTTTTTCTAGCAATATTTCTAATGAAACTATAGACTTCCTTACTAGTTGAACGCAGAAAAAAATATCTTCCGGAATTGATAAAAAAATATATAGTGTGCCATTTGAACAAAAACAGTTGACTATAGCAATTTTGACATATGTTATCATGGAGACGATTTAAAAATGTCATTTGATAGATTTTGAGCGGCGATTTAAAAATATATAGGGTTTGTTATAGCTATTTGTTAAAATAAAAGAGATACAGGACCGCGAATACCAAACTGAGTCACCCGGTATTTAACCTATGTCAAAAAAGAAACTTAATTTTTCACAGTACAGAATATTGTAAATCATTAGAACTTTCTCTAAAAAAATTGAATATGTAGATATACTATAAATAAAAAAAGCAACAGAATATAAATGTATTTGGGTTAGATCAACTTCTTCACTGCCATGAGTATTTACATTACTTCCTGCACATTGAAGCTCATTTTCGGTATTAATCTTACGTAATTTTGGCACTGCTCCAACAGGAAAGCATTTGTCTCCAGGCGCTGGCATGCGTTATCTGTTTCGGAACTCACGTAGGAGACATTTCATGAATTAATATAATAACACCGAATCATAGCGTGCTGAATATATCATGCTATGTCACCTTTTCCTAATTTAGTAAGCAACCCATTTCACTTAGTAATATGTATGTAGCGAATGTGCCTTCTTCATATTCTTGTTTGAAAAATTGCCACAGTACTAGTAAATGATTTACATAAGTCTAGTATAATTTATAGAAACATTAAAGAAAAGACGAATGGAAAAAGTTAAAATTTATTAATCTATACGTACACTAGGAAAATACGAGTTTTTTAAGTACAATGTATTTCGTAAAAAAATACGTTAAAAGAATATTTTACTAATTATGTTAAATTACACGACCCCACTATATGTTTTTGGGGTCGCTGAACCCGAAACCGTTGTCCGTTTGGCTCGTTCGTGTCTGAGTTAATGTCAGTTTAAGATCAATTGTAGAGATTCAGCTGCCAACAGAGTAAACCTACGTATCTATACGTTTTTGAGGTTACTGAATCCGAATCCGTTGTCCATTTGACTCGATCGGCTTCGGGTTAAAGTCACTTATATATCTATACGCTTTTGGGGTCGCTGATTCCGAATCCAGGGTCCGTTTGAACCGATCGGGTCTGTTAAATATTCTCAAATTCTATATTCGAAACACTCAAGTTAAGCATTTATGTATAGATATTTTGTTACATTGTTGATTCTCTACAACTGACATTCAATTGACCTTAAATCAAAGCTAATCGGGTCAAACGGACACTGGATTCGGATTCAGCAACCCCAGAAATGAATAGATATGTAGGTTTACTCTGTTGGAAATTGATTCTCTATATTTGACTTTCAATTGACCTTAACCTAGACCTGGCGGGATCAAACGGACACCATATTTGGATTTAGTGACCCTAAAAACATATAGATACCGTGGTCTTGTCTTTCGGACCTCCCACTTTATTTTGTAGGGTCGTGTTACTATTGTCATTGCTCTAAATACTTTTATAATAAAATGTATCGATTCACCTTCATTCATAGTTGCTTCGTTTAACCGCTAGAAGACATCAGAAATAAATTTAATTTTTTTTCCATTTAACTTGACCGATTTGAATGAAATTTGATAGTACTGATGCATAGCCGTCACTTTTTGGCATAATAATCGGAATAACTGCATTTGTACCTTCAATATTCGGATGTTAAAATTAAAGGCAAAAAACGGATGTGGATAATTACAAACAGTGAACGTGTTTCCAGTTTCGCGCCATTGTTATATCTTGTAGCTACAAAAAAAAAATTAAAAATTAAAAATTACGAACATATGTACATATCAAAAACATATAAATAATAAATCAAGTTCTTTTGCGACATTAACAACCTATTGAAATTTGATAATGGACATGTGTTACAATAAATAAAGATGAAGGTGAGAAATCGCATTAAATGCGTAACAAATTCAGTAGATTATCCTTAACATCACAGTTAACGACGAGTGAGGGTCAAAAGCATCAGTAAAATTAAACCCAAAGGGAGATCAACAACTTCGAGTCAAAGCTGCCGTCTGGCTTCAAATCTCCTGATATATTATCATTATGAACCCCTCTAATTTGATTATTGTCTTTTAGGTCACAGAAATGTTAACGCTCATTTAACTTTCATTAATTTCAACATAATCATTTATTGTAAAATGAATTATAATATGTATAAGGCCTGAAGTCTAATATTAATATTAATTGTAATTATAATAATTATTATTATTCAATATACAGGGTGATTCAGAACTTATCCAAAAAAAAAGTTCTAGATGTACAGGGGACCCTTACAAATACAATTTTGTAAAGAAAAAATCAAAAAGGGCAGTTCGAAAATGATTTAAAAATACACTTCTGCACGGCACTGGAAACTGGTCCACTGTAAAACCTGACCTCGCACAATGCGACCGGCATGGCGGTGTGATAAAAACGGACAAAAACTTTCGCAAGGAAAGAAATATGTAAATATAATTTTATCGCACCTATTTTATATCGGCAAATTCAACTGCTTTTGCCTTTATTAATTAATACAATTAATTTGTGTTTTTAAATAATAAAATCATTATTTGACATACCCGATTTTACAACAATTGTTCAAAATCCACCAACGTGTAAAGACATTTAGGTCCGTCTTACTCAGTTTCTACGAACTAACACAAATGTTGTCTTGCTTCACCATAACACAAATGCTTCACCATAAATTAAAACGATATCCATCAACTCCGAGTTGCTATATACGCAAACCATTTTTGACACTAACTACCCATTTTTGACACTAACTATTAAAAAAATATTGTAAACACCACAGGTAAATACTGTTGCAACGACGATTGCAAACTACGATTTCAGAATTCGGAGTCGCTGAGGCCACGTGGCTCTCCACGCGCATTGCAAATGACGCTAGAGACTACAGTTGTCCAGCTATGTAGTCGTTGAAAGTACTATAACTTCAATAATTTTTTTCTCGGAAACTATAAGGATTTTATAAAAATTTTTTTTTACGATATTGACTCCATTTCTCATGCCGCATTTATTCCCAAATTTTTTTGGATAAGTTCTGAATCACCCTGTATAATAATTAGTATTAAATATAATTAATATTTTTAATACAAAGCATATAATATATTTCTAGAATATGAAGAGAAAAATATTTTCTATTGTAATTAATTAATGAATTTATATTTTCCTTTTATCGTTTTTATTTAAACTTTAATATACACGTTTAATACCTTTCTAGTATCAAATATTTCTTAATTTACAACTTTTAAAGAATGTAGACAATCTCACAAATAATACAATAGCTCAGTAAGTTATTAACTTTCTGCTAAAAAAAGTATCTGAAATATATTCTAAAAAGTTTTCCCCTTAATTAATGTTTACCAAAAAATATTTGTGACAATTATTCAAGAAGTCAAAGTCAGATCATCATTAGAAGCAAAGTTACGGCCTATAAACTAAAAGAATTCATTTACATGAAAGGCTTCAGTGCTTCCTCCAATGTGCGCTTTTTAAATATTCTAAAGTAGAAAAATGGCGTGGTGGTGACAAAGGCCCAAAAAACAACCTACAAAAAATCGACATTGACTTCTTTATCAGAAAACGGAATAGTAGATTTCAGGCAGCTTCAATAGTATCAAATATAACGAATTGTAATATTTTTGGGATTACTCTGGACAGCAACTGCAAATTGAGTTGGGTACTTCATTACAGGTATACTGGGTACAGGGTGATTCACTATATTTTGACCCCCCCTTTAACTTTTTTGTTTTAAGAGTTATAAAAAAATGTGAAATACAAAAGTTGCACGATATTTTATTAAGTTTTCGAAAATGATAGTAGAAAAACAAATGAAGTTCAAACAAAATGGCCGCGGATGTTAACTTTGTTAATTTAAATGGAACACCCTGTATATTTTTACATATTTGGATAGAACGTTCCCTGTCGAGCACAGTCATATATGGTTTATTGGGTCTATCTCTAACAATAAGCGAGATAATATTAAAAAAAGGAAAAGAAGGTTTTTTTTATTAAGAAAATAAGATATTTTGTAATTGTTGGACATCTTTCAGGCATTTCTGCCTTTTCTCCAATTACGTAAGGATTTAGGTTTATTTGTAATATATTTTGACATATCGAACATTGATATAGTCCAAAATGGGTATAAGTATTTTAAGTAAATCTCACTAATTAGACCGTGAGAGGCCTATTTACTCATGGACAGTGTTATATGGTAGTTATGACAACATTGTTATTGTTTGACAGTTTGTATTATTATTTAATTAAAATGGGTCACACAGAAGTAGAAAATTTAAATATTATAGGAATTAAAATAGAGTAGTTAAGAGTTAGAGTAGTAAGTAAGTAAGTAAGTAAGTAAGTAGAGTCGAGTAGTAAGAGTTATTAAGAGTTAGTTAGTAGTTAAGATATCCTAATAATACAAACTGTCAAACAATAACAATGTTATCATGACATTACTACCTGTCACGACCTACCATATAACATTGTCCATGAGTAATTGGCCTCACACGGTCTAATTAGTGAGATTTAGTTAAAATACCTATACGCATTTTGGACTATATCAATGTCCGATATGTCAAAATATATTACAACTAAATCTAAATGCTTACGTAATTGGAAAAAAGGCATAAATGCCTGAAAGAGGTGTAACAATTACAAGATGTCTTATTTTCTTAATAAAAAAACATATTTTCGTTTTTTAATATTATCTCACTTATTGTTAGAGATGGACCCAACAAACCCTATATGGCTATGCTCGATAAAGAACGTTCTATCCGAATATGTAAAAATATACAGGGTGTTCCATTTAAATTAACAAAGTTAACATCCGCGGCCATTTTGTTGGAACTTCATTTGTTTTTCTACTATCATTTTCGAAAGCTTCATAAAAAATCGTGCAACTTTTGTATTTCACATTTTTTTATAACTATTAAAACAAAAAAGTTAAAGGGGGGTCAAAATATAGTGAATCACCCTGTACATATAACTACAAAAAGCATACCTATAGCTTTCTGGTTTAATTTAGAAGCTATTTTGGGCCTTTATTATTATTATGATTATGCAGCTGTTCTATGGAGGTCTAGTGGCAGCATAACAGAACAGTTGCACATAGCTATTACAGATGGGCTGCAGTGACTTCCTCTGATTTTAGGTTCCAAAATAGACTCAGGGGCAGGTATTAAGCATATAGCAGGTATATAGGCAAATCTGTTTGATCTCTACTTATGAACGACAAGAAGATATTATGTGGCTTTTACACGAATATTATCACATAGAATCACTTTTTTACCGTCCTGGAGCCCAAGCAGGCAATATATGGGGCCAGAACCAGTGGGACACCACTATGCTATTTAATTGACAATTTAATTATTCATTGATTGATTATTAATCAATGAAAGAATGGTCAGGTGAATTTGATCAGCGACAGATCAGGCTTCTTATAAATAGTTTATAAAAAGTCGGCATACCAAGTAGAAGCAATATTAAAAATATCACAGAATAGTTATGAATATCTAACAAGCACCTCAGTCGGGTTAAGCACTAACACGAACTGAAAGTTACTCTACACAAAGACAAAAATTCCATACAAATTCTTTGTTACTGTGTTTGTTACAATGGTAAAAAGATACAAATACCTCTCAGCAACATTTCTATTCCTCAGAACATCACAAAGCAGCTTGCGTTGCTGTAACACTAATCTGTTTTAAACAGGTGTTCAAAATGTCTCGCAAGACCTGGGCGCGTCTTTTTGGCGGAAGATTTCCTTGCAAATTAAGTTTCTTTTCGATTGGAGAAACTATGTATAATTAGCTTAGCTGTTACCGTTTTAGTTATTTTACGTCGGTTTATTTCTGCTACTATAGCTAAACACCGCTGCCAGGTGGCGAGCAACTTTCCTTCCTAGGGATGTTATGTCTTCCTATACAAACCTCGAGTAAAATTTGTATAGCTTCTGTGAATACGCCAACATACAGTGGACGAGCATCGCGAGCCTTCTCGGATGGTCACCCATTCAAGTACTAACTGCGATCAGCGTTGCTTGACTTTTCATATCAATGAAATAAATGACAAGTCGCTAGACCGAACTAGTCCCAATGTGTGATTATACCAAACGATCTATTGGATAGTATTAAACTCTTATATGACTAACTATAATTCAAAACACCTTGGAGTAATTTTTGATTCTATTTTATTATTCAAGAGTCATTGTTTTACATGTGCTAATTGTTACCAACACTTAGATTACAACAACTTCTGTCTCCTTATTTATAATACATATTTTTGTCAAAAAAAATCATGTATTAATAGTTCTCTTTACTGTTCATCCTCTGGTAATTTGTCTAATAAATTGAAATTATTAATAATGGATTGTGGATTTACTTACATCAGTCTTTAGACAAAAGTAAATTATGCAACCGTGATATTTACGATATGAAAATAAAAATTTTCTATACCTTATCTGTCTATGAAATCTGTTAACATGGTTTGTAAAAAAACTCTTCAAATTCTCACAAGTAGTATACGTACGATGTGTATGACCTAACGGTTTTTTGTTTGTCGATGTTAATATTATTAACTTGAAGGTTTTATATTTACATACCAACCTCTTGTATTTATCATATGTATGCAGTTTTTGACATTTTCTATGTCATTTTAAATTATCCCTTGAAATAAAAATACTTGGACTCCCTACGAGTTTCAAAAGCTGAAGCCTTTTAGTCTTTCAAAAAATGTTTAATTACGTGATCGGGAATGCCGCGTCAATTCGTTGTAATAAACCATGTATTGTATCGTTCTTTCTACCTAACTATTAGTTTAAAAAGAGTTGTAGATTTTTATGATGTATGAATGCATTTATATTTTATCGTTTTAGCTGTTATGTTAAAAAATGACGGTCAGGAATTTGTACGTCTATTGTTTGTTTGTTTCCGTCAATTGTATCATTTTTCCGGTTATCATAGAGACGAGTTCATTCAAATGTAAATTTAAATCACAGTGTATACTCACAATTAATTTGAACGAGCCACAGTGCATCGCAGATACCCCACAGACCAGATATTATGAAAAATATCATTTTGTTTTCTGCATACGGCCTCCACAGCAACAATGCGGCTAGCAGGCCCACATGAAGCGCCAAAGCGAAGCAGATAACCGGGTTTCTTCCTGTCAGTTTCACTATACTTCCGGCAAAGATCGAAGCGATACCGTTGCAGACACCAAAACATATCATCACGAATCCGATGTTGCCGATACCCCAGCCGCACGATACAAAGGACTGAAAGCACAAAACGGTTATTCATCATCATAGTCGGCAGTAATGGCATTGCTATTATTATCATCAATCAATCAAAGCTTCTACAATTTTGATAAACAAAGTGTATACGGTAATAAAGCAGTTTAAACTGGATAAATCAGAATTAGTGATATAATTTAAATTTTGTAAAACTAAATATGCATTGGAAATTCATATACATATTCAAATTAAAACGTGTTCTTTAAATAAAAAGTTTTAAAAAAAGTATTTAGAACAGAAAAAAAGAATTTACTAAATTTTTCACTAGCAATAGATTTTCCTAATTAATTTTGTTGAGGTAAGCCTTTTGTAATTATTTTTCAGATATTCTGGGTGTCCCAAGATGAAAAAAAAATCAATTAGAATGTTGTCCCATGTTTGGAGGATTTTTCTCAAACCTCTCTATTATTTTCAATTTCCCATTGAATTTAAAGCTTACCTACTTTGATAAACAGATATTGTGTCTAAAATGTAGTTATATTGCATCATTCTCTACTCAAAATAAATCTTCTTTTTATGCGATATATTTGCTGATTACTTAAAGGTAGATCAAATATTTTGCCACCTCTGAGTGATTTTATTTTTTTTTTAAATTTTGTTCGCAGGTCGGCAATAAATAAAGAAAGAAACGAAAATTATGCTACAAATTCAGTTTATAGGCACAACAAAATTGACTATTCAATATAAAATGTATAGATTCAGATACACATTATCATTTTTATATTTTATTTTAATCAAATTAAACGAAACATATATTTTCCGCCTACACTATTTTGTAATAAAAAATATTTAAAACATAATTGTTGAGAAAACTTATACAATTAATAGTAAGTATGGATATGAACATACATACATACGAGTATGTACCCACATGTAGTATTCCAATTTGATTTATAAAAACAGTGGAGGTACTTAAAATAAAAATTGAAATATAAACATGCCATCGATAGACGACATTCTATTTAAGGGTGTGCAATATGTATATTAAGTCACCCTGCGGTATACTCAAATTGTAGTTAGCTTGTCTTGCTATTATGAAACTTACGGCTGTGTAATCTGCTGCTATAAATGCTTGTTCAGCCCCAATAAACATTGTTATAGGTAATATCAATATTTGATAAGGATTTGCAAGTTGCTTCATTGTCACTGCTAACAACTTAAAGCCAGACAGTCCGCTTCCGCTTCCTTGTCGTCCCTTGCTATATCTACAAAATAAACGTGTTTGTTAGCTATTAATAAGTGCATTTAAACTAATTCTTAGGGCGAGTTAAATAAAATTAGAATTGTTTCTTTATAATTACAATTTTCCTAATGTAGGTCGTTTAGTTCTTCTTGAATAGCGTTTGGTATTAACATCTAGATACTTTAGATATACTTATTGGTATGTATAATATATAATAATTTATATTTTCATTTGTTGTAATTAAAAAAGAACAAAACATATCGAGATAATAATACCGAACGCTACTTTGGTAGAAAAAAAAAAACATATTAGCAGCAAGCTGTTAAGGAATATTGACAGTTTAAGAGCTCAATGCTTAATAACTATGAAAAATGTAATTAAAAAGCTTTCAAAGCTGTGACAATTTGAAAAGTGATATCGTATAATTTTGAAATTAATTTAGTATAAAATTTAGTAGAAGAGAGGAATTTCTATATTTGATTTTCATGTACTTGGGAATTTCACCACCACCTATGACATATTTAAATACTCCAGTGATTATGTATGTGACCTTTGGATTTAAAAATTAGAAGAAATATGTAAATCAAATAATTCTTAATTTTGATGCTTCTTGTCAATTAATGGACAGCATACAAAAATATTTCTCTTAATTCTAAATATAAACTGCATCTATACAAGTATAATAAAGAAATTAATAACAAGAATATTGCTCATTCAAAATGAGTTTAATACACCATGACTAGGTCTACCTAAATTTTTCGTAATTTTCGTAATTGATATTAGGTAATCGTTTTAATCAATTATAAGACAAAAGTACTTAATTCATTTAAAGCAATACTTTCTATACTGATAATTTCATTATATTCAACGGAATCCAAGCCAACAAATTTTTATCTTGCGCTGAGACAAACGAAAGAGCAAAATCTACAGCGGGAAAAATCGAATACTATTTAACAGACTATGGTCATAAATTAAGCGGAATGTTTTTCTAAATCTTAACAATTAAATAAATCTTTGAATACACTTAAATTACGTGGAAAAGAACCATTTAAAGATAGTTATGACACTTACTGGTAATACAGGTATGTCAAAGACCGATATCTCTAGCCTTCCTCCCCGATTTAGCATCTCGAAAAATAATAGTCACGTGAGGATAAGTCTGAATTATCCGCATAGAAGAAAAATTAGTAAATATAATATATAAGGTGTAACGAAATTCGCGGACACGGACTGTGGGATCATAATAAGCTAAATAAGGTGATAAAAAAGTGTCTTTATGATTTTTCATTCAGATCAGTATTTTTGAGATATAGCAGTATCAAATAGACAAAAATAATAAAAATATATGTCTATAAATTTCAATTTTCAATCATTAAATAAATAATTACGACAAACGAGTTACAACAATTGTTCAAAATTTTCACCATCTGCTGTTAAACATGCTTCAATACGTTGTGCTACTGCTTGAACGAAGTTGCGTATCATCTCTGGTGTTATTTGCTGTATTGATTGAAATAGGCGGTTCTGCAATTCATTCAAATTTGCACTGGTGTTCTATACACCAACGTTTTTAGGAAGCCCCAAAAGAAAAAATCACATGGCGTTAGGTCTGGAGAACAAAGTGGCCAAGCAAATGGACTACCTCTGCCAAGCCAACATCCAGGGAAAGTATTATTTAGGTAATTATGTATCGTGCATAAAAATCATATCACATTATAGACACACACTACAGTCATCTATTTCCAACAAAACAATAAATCACGCCAGAATAAATGGTACGCAACTCCGTTCAAGCAGTAGCACAACGTGCTGAAGCATGTTTAGCAGCAGATGACGAAAATTTTGAACAATTCATTTGTTATAATTGTTTATTAAATGATTAAAAATTGAAAATTTTTATTATTTTTGGATATTTAAAACGGCCGTAAAATGATAGAGACATTTTTTTATAACCTTATCTAGCTTAACATGATCCCACAGTCCGTGTCCGCGAATTAAGTAACACCCTGTATAAATAAATAGATCGAATATGTTTATAGAATTAGTCTCAATTGTACATTTTTATACCAGAGTTAATTTAAAATCAGTTAATAATATCAGACAGTGTTTTCGAATAAAATATATTCACTGTTAAAAGCAATTCCGACCATTCCAAAAAATTAAAATATATTTTTACATCCGATTATTTATTTGTAGTGTGTAGGAATTTATATATCCTATTAATATTGTGTCCTAACCAAGACTGTGATCAGGATGGTGCTAAATAAAAAATTCTTATAAAACCATCAAATATAGAAATTAATATATTTTCACAAAATTGAACAAAATCTTGAAAGTCATTGATCCTGTCAGACTGTATACAAGGTGTTAAAAAAATGTAAAATACTTCACAAGCAAAGAACGATCACGTCTTCGATTATAAATCTGTAAGATTTGAATAAGAGTATAGCGATAATTCAGACAAATTCAGACGTCGCATAATTTTTTTGAGCGGTACTTCACCACCAGTGAAATTTCCGGAAAAATAATAGTGCTTTCTAAAAGAGTAGATGGGATGCACCGTTTTTGAGAAAACTGCAGAATGTGACATGACAAAACAGAATTTGACTTTTTGTTTTAATAAATAATTTATTATGAATCCTTAAATTTCGCATACTAGTAAATTACTACTATAAATAGTATCTATGTAGTATCTCGTTGCATGGTGTCTCCATAAAAACTAAATATTTGGACATTTGTGATTGGAACAATTCATTCTATTATTGAAGAAATATAAAAAGTTAAATAGCGATTTTCTTAAAGATGTTACACCGAATTATGTATTACTCTAAGTTAAAATAGTAAAAAGCATTCAATAATAACACTTTCTATGATTTATTACTATACTAGTAGCAGATCACATATTTCTTTTACAAAATAGTTCATTCAACCACATTGTCTTGTCAGTATGTTTCGTTAAAGAAACCTCTGGTCAGTGCAGGCTAAATAAACTTTTGTCCATTCATTTTATTAAATGTAATAAATAGTACATAATGGTTTCGAGACTATATAAAAGACGGATTAACAAGGAATAAAGGACAAAGAAAAAATATATTTCTCCGGAATGACTAAATAAACTCCGAGACACAATCCTGTATTAGTTCACAAAAGTAAGCTCTACTTTGAAAGTGAAAATATAATTTTCTTCAGCGTTTCAAAAGGACTAAAAAACTTAATTTAAGAAGACAAGCAATCAGAAGTTTGATTAAATAGTTTGATATTTCTATGAATTAAGTCAATATATTTCATTTCAACATAAATTATAAAATATTATGTTTCAAACTCGCAAAATTACAAAAAAAATGCCTATAATCATATTATATAATAATTATTTAAAAAATAATGTAAAATGTTTGTTTTTATTAAATTATGTATTTATTTTAAGTGGGTTTTAATGTAAATTAAAAACATTTCTCTTTTTCCTTGAATAGAGTCAAAACGACGTTCCTTTAATTTGAGTTTCATTTTGAAGAAGAGGAAGAAATCACAAATGCCAAGATCTATCGTACAAACTCCGGAAATCTCTGATCATGTTTGTTTTTTAAAAACTGTCTCATTACGGGTGGGGTGTGTGTAGGTTCATTATCATTGTGCAACATCAATTCATTATTTATTCTTATTTTAGATAACATTTACCACACATTTTCTATAAATTGTTATAAAACGTCACAGTACACCTTTGCATCAACAATCTCATGAGGTGGAATAAACTCTTTTTACATGACACCTCAAATGTTAAAATCATCAACAAAGATTTGGTACCGCAAAATTAGTTCTACGAAAATGAACCCGCATACCTACATTTCGTTCATAGTGGGACAATTTTCAACAAATAGCGACTTCTAGGATTTTTTTCTCTTCACAAACGTATTATAAATGTGTTAACTCTAAAAGCATTTCAATTCAATCATAGAAAATTTTCTGTATAGAAGTCCAAAGAGACTACTTCGAATGTAATAATGGAAAATAGAACTTATGGTACTTAATCAATTACCTTCTACACGCAAATTCATGGAAAAGTTACTTCGTATAATAATTTAATCCAGGTTCTCACATATGAATGGTAAGTTAAAATCCTGATGACGGCGACTGTTTGTTGAGGTATTGAGTTACATTATTGCATATTTGTATTCTTTATTTGAGTGATAGTTACCATGCAGTTACGAGAATAATAAAAGTCTGTCCTTCGGTTTCTTGTGATATAATTGAAAACAGTACTCCAATATCAATAATATAATAATTGTTTTTGTGGTAATCTGCTTATAAATTATAGAACTTCATATCGTTTATAGGTCATCCTGATTATAAATACCTTCCGTACAGTACAGTCGTGTTTAAATATTCAAGGCACAATTACATTATTTGACCCTTCAACCGTTATAAACAAAAGCAGCCGTTATCTCTCTAATCTGTAAAGTCCTTTAATTCCATATAATCCTATTTATTTCTTTGTAGCGCCATTTCAGACTTCCTTGTTGCTGAAAGTATTCTACAATAATTATATTCTTGGTATTTCGCTTTTGCGTCCATTAACTGACATAAACGCTTTTTATCACGTTATTGTACCTTTATGATATCCCATACCATGGTAACTGTGGAGATAATGTAAAGATATCATATACAGAATCTTCCGCAATAAATACGAAAAGCTTCTAGAAGCATTTTTTTTCTGGAAAAATACAAAATGGTTTTTGATATAAAAATAGAGTCGTATTTAACCTTATAAATGTGCTGGAGCTAATGAATTTTTATCAAATTTAACCGTAATAATCTTAGAAGTACCTCAGGGATCGCATCTACGACCCACGTTTATACATTATATCAATAAATTAAAAGAATGCCTTAATTAATTTGTAAAAAGAATAATTTATTTATTAATATCGATCGATAAGATAAGATATTGGGGTCCTTAGGGTGACTTTCAATAGAAAAATTTTATTTGACGCCATATTAATAAACTAACGGGTTTCATTATGGGACAGTCGAAACAGTTTACTAACACATAAACTGTTTTGCTTTTATGTTATGTCTTAGTATTTAATAAAATTTATGTTACCTCAGTTAATCAGCCTCTAATAAAATACTGACATATTACATTATTGGGTATACATTTTTTATATTTTTGTAAATGTATGGGCGGATAATATTAATTTGAATAAAATTACACAGCCACACAAAAAAAGTGGTAGGTTCGAAAGGCGGCCATGTCATCTATGTGTCAACCAATGTACCAATGTACCAATTGCCAATAAAGTAAACCCATGTTGTTCGGGCTGGAGAATCTAAATCTGGTGTCCATTTGACATGATTAACTCTGGGTTAAGGTCAGTTCAAAGTCAAATGTAGAGAATCAATTCCCAGAAAAGTGAATCTACATATCCATATGTTTTTGGGGTAGCTGAATCCGAATCCGGTGTCCATTTGACTCGATCAGGTCTGAGTTAAGGTCAGTAGAAAGTCAAATGTAGAGAATCAATTTCCAACAAAGTATACCCTTTTAGAGTCGCTAAATCCTCTTCTTGAGAGCAGTTAGTAAAATATTTGTAAATTTTTAACATTTTTAAAATTTTGGATTTATTTTCAATTTCATTAGTTTCATTTAAGAGATTACTCAAATGTGTACTTTTGAAGAAAACTGATACGTACTTAATTTATAACTTAGTGACTACTATTGTGGGCATTTCGCCTGTTTGTGTCCCAAATTAGTAAATAAATAAATGAAGACTAAATATATACAGGGTGTATCATAATTAATAGCGCAAATTGAAACAGCTAGAAGCAAAAAAATCTTAGTAAACATGGGTTACTAAGATGTTTACTAAGACTGTTTTACTTCTAGTATTATGTAATTACAGCTGTTTCAATTTGCGCTATTAATTATGATACACCTTGTATAATGGACGTGCACATTTGCCTACTACTCCCTGTTCGTGGAATACGTGAAATATGGTTTAGATATTGAATTGGCTAATCATACACTTAGACAGGGAACGTTAATTACACAGTCGAGTAACTTTTCGTTGATCTCATTGTGGCCAAAGCACGGCTTTCCAATATTTTAAGGCTCTGAGCGAATGCCAAGTTGTTTATCTTATAACAAACAAGAAAATATTGTCTCTAAGAACTGTTTATTGAGTGGCTTTATTATAGTTAAACCTATATTATCCTCTACTTAAAAGTGTCCATCATCTAATCACAGATTTGTAGATTGTTATTCAAACTAAATAGGTGTCATTAGTCTGTATACATAAAAGTCAGTACATGCTTTATTTGGAATTTTCAAGGAAGTTCAAAATTTCAAATTCAAAATGTTTCAAGTATTTATTATAAAACAGTAAATGGCTGAACAATTTCGTAGCAAGTTACCACATTATCGGTGTAAATTTCAAGACACATATCGCTTTCTTCAGCCAAGATGAAAATTTTAATGGGTACATTGGTATGTATATAACAAATATTATTTATTTTGTGCTCGCGTTAGAGGTTGCACAGGATTAGTTGGGTGAATATCCTTTACATTAGAATTAGTTGTACCTATCAAATTTTTCATAGTTTTGAGAAAAAAATGGTACCTACATTTACATTAGCTGAAAGTAACAGTATTAAAAAAGTTTACATTAAACAGGAACAATAAGTATGTATAATACTTTTACCCATCCAAATAGCAAATTTTCATTATTTTTTGTCTCGATTGTTCATGTATGAAGTATACAAACGCTTACGGCGGATGAACTAATTGCTGCTGTTTCATCTCTATACGAAGAAACCAGTAAAAAATTTATCTAACGTTCTTTTAAAAAAATTTTGGTTTCATAAAGGCTTGTTTACACGGGGACAGGAGGTAAGTGGTAACTAAATTTTAAGTTACTGCTTTTTCTGCAAGTACTGTACGCACTGGTAAGTTCTAAGATTAGTTGTTGGTAAGTTCTAGTGCAGTTTATATATTTGCAAACCTGACGAGATGAATGTGAGGCAGCAATTTGTAGAAGAATTTAATGGCATACTACGCAATATCCTAAATATTATATTGGAAGAAATAAAAGAAGAAATATATGAAGAGAAAAATAGACCTAAACGACTTTGGGAAGCGAAAGTGGATCAGCAGGTGGGAAAAGTTCTGTGCAATTCGTCAACTTGCACCAAAAAAATAGAATAAATTCTATTCCAGTGTATTAAATTTTTACTTGCTCCATAACTTGTTACTTACCACATTTGCGCTGTTCAAATAGGTTCAAGTGACTTAGTTTAGTTAAAATTTAGTTGACTGTTTCCGTGTAAACAAGCCATAAGAGAAATGAAGCTTTACGCATTGTGGTTAAGTTGTGTAAGTTTTAAGATAAAAACATATTGCATTGAATGACGAGAGAGACGCATAATGACAATATTGGCATCAATGTATTTTTTCAAATCTTTGATGAATAATTATTAAGAAAAAGAAAGAAAGAAAAAGATAAAATTAAATTAATTAATTAATTAAAAAAGTAAATTATATAGTTATCGGTCTAAAATAAAAACAAATCTATATACTAACTATTTTGAATGTATCATTTTTGTTATGTACTTTGTTTTTAAAGGCGGAACATTTTAGTGAAAAAATATAAGAGACTGAACAGTTTCCGAGTTAACCAGATTTTAAATGGCAATTTTTGAATTGAAAAGTTTCAATAAAAAATGTCAGTAAAATATACAATGAAATGAAAACAACGTTAAGGGTTGTAATTTTCAACTCCTTTCGAGGAGCAGATATGATTAAATATCGGTGTAGGAAATCCTCTTCTACGTTTTTAAATTATGCGAAATACAACATAAACTGAATTCTGACCTACGCCTTCAAAAGATGTAGCCCCGATAGCTGACGTTTTTGAAATCGCGCCTTAAAGTTTACCCAATATCTAAGAAATACCCTGTTACTAGAATTGAAAATCTTCTAGATCTTTTACTATTTAGTATTAGCAAAGTAAGATTTTGCATACATACGAAGTAGAGTATTTACTTTTTGTTTAATATTTAAGAGTAATGTTTTCTTTAACATTTACGGTGAACAGTGGACATTTATATCTATAATACAGCTTTTTATATACGGATCTACAGTGATATACCTTGAATTTGGGCCACTGTCATATTTTTATTGGATATTGTTGATAAAATCTGCTTTTACAAAAAATAATAGACACCAGAAAGGCCAATATAGCCTTCGTATTTTCATTTAACAATACGGATTTCCGGAACTATGCAGGCAATACAGAGTACATTAGGATTAAAATTCTGATATCCATACATATTATTTTGAAAAATTTTAAATACATTGGTTAAATGGTTACTTTACATTTATAATTTTCTCTATATAAAAAATAAAAAGTATCTGATGCAATATCCTCAGAATTTATTGTAAGTATCAAATTTATTAAGCAGTGTTTTTTGCAGTATTTTTTTTCATACCAATGCATAACCATTAATTTCATGTTTTCAATTGTATATAATTTTATTGTTTCCTATTGTGATATTAATCGACTACAAATAAAAAAAAATAAATTATATACGCATTTAAAAATACAAATTCTACTATTGTAATAGAATTGAACCTACTCAACTTTATTTTCGATTTCATCATCTTTAAACTAACACAGAAAGGGGAGGAACCAATCACGTTTCGAGTAAATCACTTTACTATTTAGTTTTTTTTTTAGAGCTCACTTGTTTTCAATTCATTTATAACTAATAATTACACAGCCCCACAAAAATAAAAAAAGGATCGGATCTAGTATTCAGACCCATTTATTTCCATGTATTTTTTTCCGTTGAATCCGAATCTGCCTTCAGATTTGGCCCAACGAGTTTTCGGGAAAATTTAAAAAACAGGTCAAAATTTACAGAAAACTACTATCGACGAAAGTTATAAAAAATCAAACTATTCTACCAGCTCACTAGACATATGATTTTTCACTCGTTTAATTCCAATTTATCATCATAGAGTCAGATAAGCTGGTCCAATTTCATTCAAAAATATATTAAAATGTTTAAAAACGCAATTTTCATGGCATAATTCGTGTTGCAGAGTTCTGGATCCATCTTTTTATCCACCCACCCATTTATGAATTCATACATCTTTCTATCCAGTCGTTCATGCATGAATACGCATATTTATTCATCCACCTGTACCACCTATAAAACCCACCCGTCCACCCAACTATCCATCTACTTTTTGTGCTGAAAGATGAGATAACAGCCTAGAAGATTGAGAATGAAGAAAGTGCAATTTGTAATTCATCAAACATCCCAGATCTTGGAAGTCTTTTATCATTTTGTTTATCATTAGAGTCATTTAGAAGATCAAATTCTGATTGATTTGAAGTCAAGCCATTTGACCGACAATACGATTGACAACTAACCCTAAGGAGCAGTGGTAAATGAAGCAAAAACCGACCCAGACTTGTAAGCCCAAGAGAATTAAAGGGGCAAAACGTATTTATTTATCGAATAACTAAAGCAACATTCTTAATTATGTATTATCCGTTACTATAAAGTTCAAGGGCAGAAATCAAATCAAACGTTTCGTACGCATGATGAAATCCTTAAATTATTATATAGTTGCCAAATCACTAATTTGAGGACATATCTAGTAAATCAATATGTTAAATAGTAGCAGTTGTTGATATTACCGAATATGTTCTATTCTGTTTATACTCGTATTAACTTAAAATTCTTTGTTTATAAATACTGGTACAGTCACGTACCTAGTGCAATTGGAGTTTCATACCTAAACCATGTTTATCAAAAAAAATATGTAGGCTTTTTTATTCAGAAAAAATTAATTACTAAGCGCCATTTTGACTGCGCAGTTATATTCCTATTTGATCATCCAATTTAAAAATAAACTTCAAGACGCAAAAACTTGCTGTGTATATTTTGTGGAAAGATAAACCTATTATTTATGTAAATGTATGGATAGTTCATAGTGTATCCAAATCTCACATATTAATAGGATATGAGTAGGTAATAAAAATACTACTCCTGAAGTTAATCTTGCTTGAATAAAACATTATATTCAGTACTCTTTTGCTTTCTTTAAATGAATTGGTAATTCCCAAAAAACCTTTTTTTACTGGACGAGAAAAGTTGGTCAAAAATATGTAACTATGATAAATAAAAATAAGAAACGAAAAATTATTTCTTTGTAAAAATTTCCAAGTCATATTTTTTGAAGATTAATTGATGATACTATGTAGGAGGTGCGGTGCCAAAAAGATCCGAATCCCATAATAACTTTTCAGGATTGATGCTTTTGAAAAAGACTATCAAATAAAAGTTGTAAGACATCCAGACACCAATATTCTAGTGACCCTGGATTTGAACTTGATTTTCAACGTCAAAGCAAGGTTAACTAGAAAATGTTAAATTGGACACCCTATTTTTTATATCAGCAAGCGATGACGCACCTAATTTTACATGCGAATATGTCAAAAAATGTTTCCTGTATACCCCTGCAGGTCTTTTAGACGTCAAACTTATTTTTTTCTGAATAATTCGACAAAAATATTGCAAGCAATATCTTTTAGTCTAAGAGATTGGTGTCAAAATTCCTCGTGATTGGACTAATGGCCAATGTTGTTTTTAATGTGTTGGTCATATGTTGTATAACAGGGTTTCAGAATTTACCCCTTGTTGGGCAGGAGTTGGGGGTGCGGGGGTAAATACGAAAATCGCTCCGTGATCTGATTAATGTCAGCAACTCATAAAATATATTCTAGACCTTCGTGGGAGTACGAAAATAAAAGTTGCTGACAGTCTAGTTGGGACAGGGGCGTTTAAAACGGGGTAAAATGTACCACTTACGAGGTGTGACAATTAAGTAATGAGACTGATCCCATAAAAACCGTATATTTAAACATTATTCTACAACTCTGCCATCCCCTTCAAATTAGTCCCCTTGGGCAGCTATACAACTATTCCAGCGCGATTTCCACGCTTCGTAACATTTCTGGAACGCTTCGACTGGGATGTCCGCGAGTACCCTCGTCACGGTTTCTTGGACGTCCGTAACCGACTCAAAATGGGTTCCTTTGACCACCGATTTTGTTCTAGGGAACAGAAAAAAGTCACATGGTGACATATCGGGCGAATAAGGCTGCTGTTGCAACATGGTGATCCCTTTAGACGCCAAATACTGGGACACGCTGAGGGCGGTGTGGCACGGCGCGTTGTCGTGTTGAAGGATCCAGTTGTTTGCGATGTCTGGGCGCACCCTGTTGACTCGTTTTCGCAATCTTTCGAGTACTTCGCGATAGTAGACTTGATTTACGGTTTGCCCCGGCGGAACAAATTCTTTGTGGACGATAGATTAGGGTGGAAGAATGTAGGCTTGGTTCAATGTGAGAGATTACCGGTTGGCATTTAACCACCCCCCTAATTAATGAGGTTTTCCAGGTTTCCCTCATTCCTGCACTGAATGGTGGTTAGGGCCTACCAACATAAGTCGTTCCTGGGCGCAAATGCGGTGTGCTTAATAATAATATGCCGCCTCCTCTCCCGCACAAGTCTCCGACTTCTGGGCTAATTATCGTGGTTAGAATGAGGAGTAGAGATATTATTATTATATTATTATTACAAGCGTTTCAATTTTTGTGAAATTAATACATAAATTCTAAATTACAAATAAATCGTTACATTAGGTAGTAATTCATAATAATGCATTGCTTACCTAGACATCTTATCGACGCCCAAGAACACGATAATGAAAGCCACGAACATGCAGGCGAGGTACACTCCTGAGATGAGGTTTATTTTGGCGGAAGATGGTGGTGTTAAATTGGGATTGGCCATTTCAGCCGCAGTGCTGGGGCAGAAATTTGCTCCACATCTATCTCCCGTATCGGTATTGACTAGAACGCTGACATTATTACTGATTATTTCCTTGAAAATCGCTGTCATATTTAGTGTGGTTTCATTTGATGTTGATCCAGGTACGTCTTCGGATTCGCCTGATGAAAGCACTGCAGGCAATAAGAAATTAATTAATGCTGCTATTAATATCAATTATAATTTTTTGATTAATTGAATCATTATAGTGATTAAATAAGTTGATATTATCTGTGGAAAAGTTTTGCGTTTCACTACATCAAATCACTTCTGAAATATATTAGAAATTTCACAGAACATTTGTTACATTTGCTATGAAAATATAGGGGTAAGTGTCAAAATATAATAATTTTGGACATTATTTTACTCCAAACTGCGGCTGAACGGATGTACAGGGTGGGCTCTTGAAACGCAACAGAGGGAAGAAAGTAAAAAGTAGGTTTTTTTATTAACAACCTGTATCTCCGAGACTAATCTGTCAAATTAAAAAAATTAAACACGGTTGTGTAACAAGAAATTTATTTGTGAAGATTTCACTCTTCGAACAAAAATCTACCTGTCTCGGCGTTTTAGTCGAGTTATTCGCTCTGCTTCGTTTTCAAGAACCCAACCCGTATACTTGCATAATTATGTGGCACTCATCTAGGATCCCTTAATGACGGTGCTACAATATTGTTGTTTTTTTAGGACCAGTGATTATAGATTCATAGCATTCTCAAGAATATTAATTAATTTACTTATGTACTCGTATAATCCATATCCATAGTTGCAATTAAGAGATGCAGAGTCAATATCAGTAGTGGAGTCAAGATAGATTTTGACTTCGTGAAAATTACTGGAAGAGAGAACTTTTTATTTTTCGCTTTGTAAAGTTGTCAGAAACAACATATAAAAAGTTACCAACTGTAGAGTGTACGCTAAATTATTTATTTAACAAATTAGTTGCAAAATTACAGTTTTTGCAAAATATATAAAAAAATATAATTAAAAAAAAATTTACTGCGCCATTCGAAAGGACAGGAAATTTTACATAAAAAATGTTAATAAAGTCTTTTTCTAAAATGCGAATTGAAGGCTGTAGAATTTTTTTTCTAACGTACGAAAAATGAGACGGGCGGACCCCAAGTATAGCTCCCGAAGTGCGCGCGGTCCCGAGCGCGCTACACTAAATCTGTTATAACTTTTGATCTAATTGATCAAATCGACCTCACAAAAATTTAAATGAAAGAAGAGTCATCCGGCTATCAAAATTTTATGTCTTTAAACTTGAGAAAATATATTACGTATACAAAGTTACGTCATTCTATAATTTTGTACAATAATAATAAAATAGCTGTAATTCTTTTAATTTATAAAATAAATATCTGTAACTTGCACAGATTGCTCTTCAAATGACGATTGAAACAGTGAGTGATATGGAAAAAATGTTAAAAATTTAATTTGAAAAAGCCCCACATATTCAATAATTTTAAAAAATCACAAATTTGACTTTTTAGGCCATATATTATAGATCAAAAAATATAGTTGTAAATGTGAATTTGAAACTTTATGAGAGCACTTCTTAAAGCTTAAAATCTCTACTTTAAGATGGTGCATTTTATTTTTGTTAAAAATTGAAATAATAGATGAAAAAACAAAAAATAACAAAAAATAAAAATATTTCATGAAAAATCCGTGAATAAATAAAGTTTAATAATGTACAAAATTTTATTTTTTTTGTTTAATAAACCATCAAAGAATTAAGTTAAGACCTTAAAAAAATAAATCCAGCGAAAAATAATTTCTTATTTATAGTAATACGTGGAAAATTGTTATAACAGCAAAAAAATAACGTTTTTTGATTAATTGATTTAATATTCATTTTTAAAACGTATATTCTGTATCTGAAATTGTGAATATAAGTTCTCTTATTGATGTAGACACAGATATGAGTCTAATATATATACAGGGTGTTCAAAAAGTTTGGAACCCCCCTCTATCTTAGAAAATATTGCTCAAACAAAAAGTGATTAGGACAAAAGTTGCAGGGTTTTGAGTGAGCAATCCAACGTTGACCTTGACCATGATCTTGAAGGTCATTTAGAGGTCAAGTTGAAAATTTTAAATGGAACCGTATACTTTTGATTTGATTGTTACAGTTTTATTTATTTTAAATGCGTTTTTCCTTTATAAGAATTATTATTATAAATGGTATAAGAACATGATTTTTATGTTTTCGAGTAAGCTGCAGTTATCAGTGTGTTAAAAAGTGTATTATTCACATATTTTGTCCATTTTGAGGTTATACTCTCGTACACTTGTAATTCTTTAATGTAATATTATTACTTAATATTACAAATAATCTTCAGTTTGCATTTAAGGTATTTATATTCGTTTTCTTTTATGCTAAACCTGTAAATGTATGAGTTTAATATTTATATATGAATATTGATCCATTTTTAAAATAATTAATGAATAAATAAATAATAGGGGACGTTGATTTTGATTTTGTAATTTTGTATTTAAAATCAGTGTTTTTTTTTCAATTTTATTGGCTTAAAGCCTTAATTGCCCAGTTATTTTTGAAGAAGAGCAAGAACTCGATGAGATTTAAAAATAAATTATTTTGTAATAAATTTGTTTTTTAAAAAATAAAACATATTTTCAATAAAACCTCTTTAGCCATTTATAATTTTCATTTTTCGAACCTCTATATTACAAATATGAGCGAGTTTGATTTAAAATCGATAATTGTTAAATAAATTGTTTAAAATAGTCGGCCATATTGGATCAGCCATTTTGAATTTTCATTTTCCGACATCATATTCTTGTTCAGCGACATCGAAAACCCCTATATTGTCAATTTGAAAGAATTCGATTTAAAATTCATTGAATTATTTTAAATGCTCTTAAAAAAATTATTAAAAAATTTATTATTGTTTAAACAATTAAAAAACAATTAGCTTACAAAAATAAGTTTATAACTTTTTTGTAATACTTATCTTCAAGTAATTTCAAAAGGTTTTAGGAAAATTCATGCTTCCCATAATTATTGCGAAGTAATGCGTAATTTTAAGCTATCTTGACTCCACTACAAAGTCATTGTCATTGATTGGGATTTATGAGAGAATAAGAATATAAATTCCGCATTGAATTGAACTCGGTCACCAGAACGTAATGTTATTCTTGCAACTTTGTGTATTCTAATAAGAGAAATTACCCTAAAGGTAACATCGCTATTAAACTGTTTTTATAAAACAAAGATCAAATATAGTTACTGTTAAAAGACGGGAACTACGGGTTTCCTAACAGAGATATTATGTCGTTTAATATGAGGATATATTTATCTAAGCATTACCCAAGAGCCGAGCTTGTTACAGAAAGAATAAAATGTAATATCTGCGCTTTAATGATTTTGGGTTGGTAGAAACTGTTTCGTGATATTATGGTTACTGTGATCTTCTCTATTACATGAAAGTTAACTGTGAGAAATACGTGTATTAAAGGTTTGTATTAATTTACATAACATTGTATATATTATGTTGAAGATGGATGAAAGGATTTGTGATTTTATACAAAATTACATAAGGGTTTGTAATAACAAGGATTGATTAATTTCTGTTTTATACAAATCATAGATAACTGTGTATGCGCTAGCGGGAACTAGTTCGAAACTAGTCAGAAATTTACGATGGAATAAGTTTCCCAATTGCATTAAACCTCCACAGACCGAGGCAACTAAAAGTTTTCATTTCAGATAATTTTATTAAAAAACCGAAAATTTTTTCCATTTCCTTATTTGTCTACTAAAATTATTTTATAAGCGCGACAAAGCGCCACGTCTATTTCGACGACAACTTATTTCTCTTACTGCATATTTTTTCTTTTGTGCGCAAATTTTTTGAAAAAACTTATATTACAAGAGTCTCATTAATTTGTCAAACAGACTCAACTACAGTCCGTACGATATTTGTTGAGATATAATTCCAACAAGACCCCTGCGTCACATTCATGGAATTACCCGCATTCGACACCCGAGGGAGAAAGATATTGGCGGAAAATTTTAAGGCATGTCCCTGCCTCTGTTACAGTAGTTCCCATAACAGAATTTTATTGTTTTTTTTCTTGGAATTCCATCAACAAATATTGTACGGACTGTAATGTATTTTGAAATTCTTAGTGGCGAAACTGGGGTTGTGATATAGTAGTCCTGCATATTTATAAAAAACAATGATACGATTGTACACTTATGCATGTTGTTTCTAAAATATTGTACCGTACCATATAAAATCAGGATGTGGAAAATGTTAATAAGTATGGTTCCGAAAAAGTTTTTTTTTAAATAACCAAAATCAAATTGGATATAGATTTTTAGTTTATCAATTACAATGATCCCAAAGGGAAATAGTTTTTTACTTATCTACAGGGATATATGGTAATCGGGAGTTTTTTTTATCTAATAATATTCCATTGTAGTCGAAGAAAACGGTTAGAAGGACCTTCACATTTGACCAGACTTGACGTGCTATTTTTAATTTTGGCTCTTCATAAAACTTCTATTGAGACCATTGACTCTTCGTTTCGACGTTGTAGCCATATGGTCATATGGGTATATACTCACGTCTCGTCACGAACTATAACGCATCTGAGACATCAGTAAGCGTTTGTTCATCGATGGTTAGTTTTGAAACAAATTTTACTGCCACTCGTTTGATATTCAAAACATTCGTAAAAATTGCTTCGCATGAGCCGTATAAAATTCCTATTTCTTCAGCAACCTCTCTGATGGTGATTCTTCTATTAGCAAGCACTTGGATGTCTTCTCGGTCTTCCTAACGTGTTTGTACCATTGATAAACTTGTGGCTATAACAGTATGACCTTCAAATAATTTCAATTCGCTACACTTAATTTCGTTTTAACACAAAATTTATGACAAATTCTTTGATCCGACATTTCTCTACAAAAAAAGTCGCCATAAACACTTAAATAAGTCTTATTAGAGTTATTTGCTCGTAAAATTGACAGGTACGTCACACAGTGCTACTAATACATAAAAAAGAATCAATTCAATAGACAGATACAGCACGCGCAATTTGAAAATTCTCGTTACTTTTTGACCGAACCTCGTATACATAACTAATACTAATTGTGGAGTGCATCAAGGATCCGTATTGGGACCTACGTTGTTCTCATTGTATACATCCTCGTTCCCTAATTTTCTAAAGCACTGTAAAATTCAAATGTATGCAGATGATACTCAACTATTCTATTCCTTTCATCCCAATGATATTCAAAATAGCTGTAACACAATTAATAGTGAACTCGAAACACTTCATCGAATTTCACTGGAGTACTCTTTGCGTTTAAACCCCACAAAATGTGTTACTTTGCTTTTTCCCAGTCGGGTGAAATATGCCCAACTATTTACCCGAGGTTAATATAACTGTTGATAATGTTCAGTTAGAAGTTAGAAATGAAGTTAAAGTTTTGGGTCTTACTATTGATAGCGGTGTAAGATTCAATAAACATATATCAAACTGTGTAAAAAAAATCTATTATTAATTGAAAAATATTATACAAATCCAGACATATCTTAAGTGAAAAATATAAAAT
Organism: Anoplophora glabripennis; assembly: GCF_000390285.2. Lineage (NCBI taxonomy): Eukaryota > Metazoa > Arthropoda > Insecta > Coleoptera > Cerambycidae > Anoplophora > Anoplophora glabripennis. The sequence goes on along the minus strand of NW_019416301.1, from coordinate 378,464 downwards.
TTTACTTTGTCAGTCTTTGGTTTTATCTGTGTTTAATTACGGTGATACTGTTTATAGCCATGTTTAGCTCAGGCGACATCTCAACGAATTCAGAAAATTCAAAATTACTGCCTTAGATTTATACCTATTTAGAAAGAAAAATCGAGTAAGACACAACCTAATGAATACAAAATGGTTTTATATGAAAAACACTCGCCTACATCACAGTGCGATTTATTTTAAATAAATCCTCCCAATATTTGTACAATAAAATCAGATTCCGAACTGACGTTCATAATTTAAACACAAGATTTAAAGGTAATTTAACCCCTCCTTCACATAAAACTGCAACATTTGAAAGATCGTTCAGTTACAATATGCCAAAAATTTACAACGCCCTACCGTTGCCTCTTAAATCGATGTCTGTCAGTTGTTTAAAAAAATATATATAAAGCCTTTCTTTTTAATTCTCAATAACTAGTACCTAATTACACTCATGTATTAGTTTCGCTTGCGTATCTATTTTGTCTGACATCTTATTACTTTTCTTTTTACTTGTATATGTGTATGTACATATGTATTTAGTATTTAAAGTGTTTAAAGTGCGACTTAAATGCCGTGGCACATCTAGCATGGGTTAAGTGGGAGAACAGTGTGTTGCCCACTGGACGACACAGCTGAACTTCGCCCTTTCATAAATTTTCTATTTGTATTAAGTAAATGTGTCTCTTTTTTATGCAATGTATGAATAAAGAATATTATTATTATTAGAATGTGGTGCAGTTAAAATTTGAATTCGGGTAGTCAATATAAAAAAAGTTCTGTAAGAGAATGTCTGGCTAACAATTTGTGTAATAAAAGAAATTCAACACTACTCGATTTTTAAAAATTCGATCGCTACTTGTAACTATTGGTGGTGTTTTCAAGAAAAAAAAAAAACATCTTCATTGTACTCCGAAAAACGATCATCTTCCATTTATTGTTATAACTGTATAACTAGTAGTCAGTAATTATACGATTTTAAATACAATGTAAACATGAAAAACCAAGGAATAGCCCTCAAAAGTTGTGTCATGTAATCCAGCCGATTTGTCTTTACTGTTAAATACTCTAATTTAATCAATTTTAATTAACGTATTATAAAGTAATGTTATTTTAATACCTCTATAGCCCAATAAACATTGTTCTAGACTGTTAGATTGTAGACGGCCTCATTAATTTCATATTAAAGTGGAACTTTGGAAAGATGGCCTAACCGTCAAAGCCGTACGTAAAATTTCACAATGTTAGCTTAAAAGTTACGATCAATTTGCCTATGAGTTCTTAAAATTAATGCTAGTTGGTACAGCTCACAGTACACAACTTGTACAATACTAGTATTAGTATAGTATGTATAATAATAATATATATATATACTTCTAGTATTATAGTTTACATTGAATATATCTATAGGGCTAAGTGCAGTAATACCATAAATTCAAACTAAATCGTCGATTGTCATGCACGTACAATCTACCTAGAAGCGGAATTATACATGATTGGTTATGTACAATTTTTAATATGTATGCACATCGCGTTCGTAACGATGGGCTGCATGAATACCAATGTTTACAGTAACTGAAAAATAATGGATGATCTATAATAACTTTATTGAAAAATTTCTAAATAATTTCTAGTTAAATAATGAATAGTGAATTTGAAAAAAAAATGCAAGACTATCTTGTTTAATTTCTGACTGAAATAATGAACATAATCTTTTGTAAATATGACTATTTTAGTTGTTGACTTTGCAGGGAACTGGAATATATCTCAGAATAATGACATACAATACAATCCATGCTCACTACTTGTTTTATTTTCTATAACTCAATTGTTTCTAAAAGTTTTAAATTCTGTTACCACCAGTTATTCTACTATGATAAATACAGGGTGATTCATTAATAATGGGACAGAGCTTAAGGGCATGTTGCTGACCTCAAGATAGAGCGATTAAGCCAAATATGCCTTATCCGATGTTGCTCCTTTTCGATCTACAGGGTGTTAAAGTTGAAAAAATATTTTCGATTTTTTTAAATATTTTGGTCATCTTTGAACGGATTGTCTTGAAAGTTTGTACACCTATGTTTTCTGAGGCGATAATTACGGAAATGGTAACTATTTTGCAATCACATCTAGGATGCGCTAGTTGTAGTGTTCCGTCGGAGTAAACATATGTCAAACTTTTTTGTCCTTCAAAAATCTGAATTTCCAATAAGAAATTATTAAACTACGTTCAATTCTAAATAAAAAAGATATACCTGTTAAAAATCGATAAACTTAACCGTTTTCGAAATAAGAACGATTTACTATTTCTTTACAAAATTATTTGTTTGAACGTACGCCTTTAAATAAGATGACTTAAATGAAGTAGGCCGCTGTCAATGAAATGTCATGTATTATTTATGTCAATTCTAAGCAACTTATAAATACTAGACAGTTTAGTTCTTCTTCGTTTGTGATTTTTTTCATTAAAATGCCGCGTCATAATGATTATTCGTTTGTTGAAATGAGAAACATGGTATGTGTGTATGCCCAAGAAAATTATTGTGGTCGTCATGCAGCAGCGAGGTACTTGGAGTTATATCCAAATAACAGACAACCTAACCACAAGCTTTTCAAGACGTTGTACGACAGATTAGGAGAAACGGGATCATTTCGCCCTAAACGAGACGTTGGAAGGCCTAAAGTATTAGCGGCGGAGCAAGAAGAGGATGTTTTAGTGCGAATTGCCGAAAACACGCAAACAAGCACACGCCGAATTTCATCAGCTACTGGTGTAAGTCAGCCTTCCGTCTTCAGAATACTCCACAAAGAAAAATTGTATCCTTACCATTTTCGTCCGGTTCAACAGTTGATGCCACAAGATCCTCCTGGTAGATTTCGGTTCGCACAGTTTCTTCGTCGGCAACAAAATGCTGACCCTACATTTTATAATAAAATATTGTTTACGGACGAAGCTACATTTACCCGGCGCGGTGTATTTAATTGGAGAAATAGCCATTCCTGGGAACTGGAAAATCCTCACTTGCCACGAGAACAACATTTTCAGCATGAATTCTCAATAAATATTTGGTGTGGAATACTTTCCGATAACATTTTGGGACCATTTGTGTTACCCCGTCCACTTAATGGGGAAAATTATTTAAATTTTTTAACAAATGACTTGCCACTCGTTCTTGAAAATATCCCCTTAAATTTACGGCAAACCTTTTGGTTTATGCATGATGGTGCTCCCGCACATTACTCCCGACCAGTAAGAGAATATCTTGATATAAGTTTTCGAAACCGTTGGATTGGTCGCGGCAGCGAAGTGCCTTGGCCTGCGCGTAGCCCTGATTTAAATCCCCTAGATTTTTATTTCTGGGGTAACGTTAAATCTTTAGTTTATAAAGATGTTATACATACTCGAGAAGAGCTGTGGGCAAAAATACAAGAATCTGTTAACATTATCAGAGACCAACAAAGAAGTCTATTCAGTGTCAGACAAAATTTTAACGAGAGAATAAAAAAATGTATTGAAAACAATGGTCGCCACTTTGAGAATCTTTTGTAATTAGACTTAAGCATAATAAAATTTTCAGTTGTTACTGTGTTTGTCTTAATTCGTAATTAAGTCATCTTATTTAAAGGCGTACGTTCAAACAAATAATTTTGTAAAGAAATAGTAAATCGTTCTTATTTCGAAAACGGTTAAGTTTATCGATTTTTAACAGGTATATCTTTTTTATTTAGAATTGAACGTAGTTTAATAATTTCTTATTGGAAATTCAGATTTTTGAAGGACAAAAAAGTTTGACATATGTTTACTCCGACGGAACACTACAACTAGCGCATCCTAGATGTGATTGCAAAATAGTTACCATTTCCGTAATTACCACCTCAGAAAACATAGGTGTACAAACTTTCAAGACAATCCGTTCAAAGATGCTCAAGATATTTAAAAAAATCGAAAATATTTTTTCAACTTTCACACCCTGTAGATCGAAAAGGAGCAACATTCGGATAAGGCATATTTGGCTTAATCGCTCTATTTTGAGGTCAGCAACATGCCCTTAAGCTCTGTCCCATTATTAATGAATCACCCTGCATAATAAGGCTGTTCCTGAAATGTTGCAAGTGTGATTTAAAGCAGATTGTTGAATAAGAATAAAATAATTGAGACCAAACTGCTTATACAAAAGTCAACGTCTGCTGAGTTACCGCAAATTATCATGTAACTTTAAAATAATCTATGCTAGAATTGTTACTTGGTACAGTTAATATATTATCTGAGTTGATCAATACCTATATCTTGAAAATATGTTAATATAATTAAATACTTACACATCCCAGTATTCGTTTTAATCATATATTCTATTATTAGCTTTCATATTTTTACTTTATTATAAAATTACGAAGCTAATTCAAATAGATTCTAAAAGTTTTTTCTCAAGAACACAAAAATGTTATTTTGTGTAAGAGAAAACATACCCTATTTTGCAAGATCCAAAAGAAGGTGTTCTTGATAAAAGTTTTTGCTTGTTTAGAAAATACGAATCATCATGATGATCTTTAATTTTATTGTACAGGGTGGGTCAAAAACACAAAAATGTTATTTTGTGTAAGAGTAAACATACTTTATTTTGCAAGATACGAAAAAAGGCAATTTTGATAAAAGTTTTTGCCTGATATATAATAAATAAGAGTGATATCAAATATTTAATTAAATGTTCTCTATCACACATTTAATCAGACATTTAAGGACATACTTGTCATTGTCTTTATTTAATTAAGTAATTATTGAATGTAAAATAGTTCTCGCAGAAATTTGTATCAAGAATACCTTTTTGGATCTTGCAAAATAGGGTATGTTTACTCTTACGCAAAATAACATTTTTGTGTTTTTGACCCACCATGTACAACAAAATTGAAGTTTGTCATGGCGATTCGTGTTTTCTAAGCAAGCAAAAACTTTTATCAATAATGCCTTTTTTCACTTTTTGGTCCATTTGTGCTCTTGTAAACTCAATCTGCGGACATACTGTATACTGGGCGCTTTACTTGAATTTGATAAAAATAAAAATACGACAAATGGTCATAAGTGTAAAAAGTGCAGTAAAATAAACATGCAGAGCTCTAATAATGTTTGTTTAAGATCGTTGAAAAATTAGGAAGTTGCTACAATCCAGATATAATTTTATTTGGCAAGTAGGTGCATACTTGGCCAGAATGGTCGGACAAGTAATTGCATTCATTTATAAAAAATAACATTATTCCATCGAAAATGTGCCGTAGTTTAAAATCGAATTCAAGAACTTAAAACATTATCGATAATAATGAGAATTAGCTCGAAGACCAGTTGATATTCCAATAGGATGGAGCTCTCCCACACCAGTGGACTGGGAAAAGAGGCGTCATAGAATGGCCTGCATGATCACCGGATTTGTCTCGTTTGGACTTTTTTTGTGGGGTCACTTAAAGTCCAAATTTGTTCTCTACTTTAGTAAATGGCAATGAGTGGTGTTACGCCTAACGTATTTTGATTTGTTCATATGTTCGTAAGTGAAAATTTAATAAATATCAAGAGGGAGATTATGTATGTCGGAGGGTGGTGGAACTGTTTTTCCACCGCGGCACTTAGGCCTTATTAAGCCCCTTGTACACCCTCCTTCATTAGTCGAGTACTTTTCTTCAAACCATCCTATTTATTACACGGGTGGCTTGGTGGCAAAGTCTCGTACAGTACAGTTTATGTATGATCTTGAGTTACAGAGATTTTCTTTGCTCTGTTCTCATTACCATTTATCGGGGACCACACGCATGCGGAAAATGTTGAGCGACCCAGGTCTCTGGTAGGCTGCCACAGCCACGTCCCCGAGCCTGCTTTAGGTTACCCATCCAAATTCCAGCCTGCGTCCGTGATGCTTACCTCGACAGATCAAAATCCACCGACCAAGACACCCGGCTAGGCGGTCCTAAGAAGGGGATTATATTTTACTTCGTAATTCTTTACCATCTTATTAATTGAATATTATCTTCCTCACCCCAAGACATTTCTGCAGTAGATTTCTCTGTATGCGTTTTAATGGATCCAGCCACTAGCCGAGTATGTTGCGATTCGAAAATAAGTTCAGCAATATCAGTAACATCCACAAAAGCAAAATCTTCATCAATAAAAATATCTGGATTGTAAGGATAGAACCCAGTTGCTTGAAATTATTTCTGACTGATAGATACGGTCATGTGCGTGTCTACTCTGAGATATTTGTATCTGTTTGCTCTGTTAGTTGCAGAACTTTTTCGTTTTCAGCTTGACATTGCACTGCAATACTTTTACGGGCCTCTATTACGAAGTATTTGGACAGTTTATAAAAGGACTCGTCGTTTTTATATTGATCTATCAGAAAACTTGCATGCATACATCTGTATATACATTTTCACTTTCCTGTACAGCACCATATATGTAGTTTTTATGTCAGAATATTCTTGAGGAGGAAAAGTTATTATTAGTTATTATTAGTTACTATTAGAAAAGCTATTATTACTCGCATCGTAGTTCCTTTTGACACGTTCGTATTTACTAGCTGAACATTGTATTAAACCAAGATAAATGGACAATGGATTCTATTGTCGTTAACAAGTTTCTTTCCAACTGCTTATCGAGCAAATTGTGTCAGACATACCTTTATGACAATTTCTTGTCAAAGTTCATTTAATGAAGCTAACGAGTTAAAAGGGTTGTTGTGTAAAGAAATGTAAATCGTTTTTATGTACAAGAAAGTTGCTTCCATATTAAAAAAATAGAGAAAATTAAGTAGGAATGGAAATAATACAGTAGGCTTAGACGCAAAAACGAAAGAAGTCTAATTAAAAAATGTGTGCGAAAGATAATTTTTTTGTGGTAATTAGTTTAATGGGACAATTTTATACAAGAATATCTTCAGGTATGAATAAAGTACTTCAAAGTTTATGCTTTCTTAAGCTGTTAATTAAACGATATTTTGGCAACGTTTAAGTTGCTTAAATTTACTCAGTTTTTACGAGGAAGCTCGATCCGAATTTAAAACAGGATTATATTTTATAATAATTCGATATCAATACTTTAAAGTTTCAGAAGATCTGCATTTTATAAAAATTGAAAACATAGATGTGGCGTCGAAGTATAGGTATATTTTCTTAATTTATAACACAAGGCATTATAAGATTCCTCCGACAAAATTAAATGTAAATAATTATCTTACCAACAATAAAAAAAGTCCATATGAATGTAGGGGTTTACTATTAAGACATGAGTGAGAAAGTTTTATTATTCATTTTTAATCAACCTCATTTGTGTCATATTGCACGTTTTCTAATAAATAGATTAAAAATAATATTCATCGATGAAATGCTATAACAGTTTTACTAAAAATTAACAACATACTACATAAATTATGTAACCATGTTTTATTGGATTTGGTTAATTCCATTCAAACACTTACAGATTCAAAAATAATTATAAATTTAAAAAGACAAATAGAGAAGTCACGGAAAACTTTTGCATGAATTATTTTTCTCATTTTTCGTCAGAGAATCACCTGTAAAATTTCTGTCAGTGGAATATTGCAATTCGTGCTATTAACATGGTGAAAAACTTCGATATTATCTACCTTTGTTAGACTAGAAATTTTTCATCCGATCTTCGATAATATCTCCCGTAACAATACATAATATTTCGTTTAAAACTTACCAGCGGAGCTAATAAGGTTTCCCCATACTTGTGAAAATTGGTAGAACATGAAGAATATACCGAAGAATCTTGTCACAATGATGTCGGATGCAACGTTGTTTATTTTCGAGTATGTCTTTGAGATCACAGTTAAATATGTGCACTTCGCACACCACAGTGGTGCCCCACCGAGGCCAATCAGCAAACCAGCAGGAATCATCGTGAAGAAACGAGGATAAAACTGAGCTAGGATAAAGGGCATGTAGATGATGAAGGCCACAGCCATTGTCCATTTCGCCCCAAGCCATCTAAAAGAAAAGTGCATAATTTATAAACGGTAATTTTTTACATTAATCATTAAATAATTTCGTTAAATACAGTGTAACAAAATATGAGAAATTAGTACTTTTGTCAAAAAAAAAGTCGAGGCTAATTCTTAATGTGGTTCCTAAGGTTTCAACGATCGTTGAAATATGTTTTTTATTAATAGTAACTCAATAATAATTAATTGTCCTAGAGATATTAATAATATCTAAGGTAAGTATTGAAATATATAGAATTTCTTGGCAGCTGTAATTACAATTAATGACATGCCATTTTCATAATTGGTTAAATTTATTTTAAACTAGGTATAGTGCAGTTCTTACATAGAAGCAATCTATACATAAAATTTGCACTAAACTTGACCAGTGGAGTTTCAATTATTAAAAATATTTAACGTAGGGCATCATTTTATAGATCTGGATAAACTGTTTCCATGTAATAATATAAAAACCATAACAAACAGTATTAGGATCATCTAATTTAAGCTCCTATATAAGTTACTCCCAACCCAACAGTCAAATTAATGATTATCCGGAAACTCTGAAAATGAAGATTAAGTCTTCTGGCTGGTATTTATATTTGCTGTGTGCATTGGTCTTCTCTTGCCACCCTCTACAGCCTTGAAAGAAATCTCCCTCGCACCAGGATTCTGATAATACTTAGGTTTATCGCGTGTCGTGTATCTGCGATTTTCTCCACAACTACTGATTTTTCTACGTTGTTATTCTTATGACTCGTGTGCTCTTTAAGCCTTGTGCTAACGTATGTTCCCATTTGTACTTTTCCACATGTACGCCATGCCTTGGAGTAGATCGTTCGTACAGCTTCTATTATTTTTGAGGTATTGTACGAGTAGATGGCATTAATACTGTGTTTCCTTAGGATTCAACCTACGTTGACAGTGCATTGTTCTAGATAGATCGTTACCAGATAATTTTCCTTTTCCCAAGTCTTCTTCAAGTTCAATGTTCTTGTTCGCTTTTCCATTTTGTCTAGGCGCAGATTATAGGTGCTGTATTCCTAGTGCAACTGTTCTGGCCCAAAGATGACATGTGCCTGAGATACTGATGTTTTTCCTTATAAATAAATGCTAGAGGTGGAGGTAAGGGTGAATCTATAGCTGCTCTTTTAGTTTTTTCATAAAACTGATACCTAAAGGAAAAGAAGGTCAGTTGGTGCAGAATTTTGTTGTCAATTAAGTTTTTCAAATCTAATTACACAGGTCAACATTTAGTTTGAAGAAAAACATCGGACTCTATCTAGGTACCCAGGAGTTTTTGGGGTCGTTGATTCCGATGCCGAGGTTGGTTAAGTTCTACCACGTTAAGTTCAAGGTTATTTGAAGGTTAAACTATGAAGAATTGATTGACACAATCCGAAAAAATTCATACATATGTTTTTTGGGTCGCTGTCAGTCGACCTCTATCACATCATGTTCAAGGTCATTTGAAGGTTGAAGTAAGAATAGGAGGTGAAAAAAATTGGAAACAAATTTAACGAATGCTCACCTGTCTACTTTTTTCTGTTTATCTGTCTGCCTTTCTACTTGCACACCGGTTTGTTTGCTTGTTAGTATGTATTTATCGTCCGCCTGAATTTTCTCTCTGTCCGTCTACCCGGCATCCTGCTTTTCTACCTGCATGTCTGCCGGTAATTTTGTCTATCTTCCTGTCTGACTAAATGACTAAATGTTTCTATCTGTCTGTTTTTCTGCCCCCCTCTACCTAAATGTCCATTGACAATCTGTCTGCCTCCTTGTCAGTTTGTCTTCTTACCTTTCTGCCTACCATTCTCTCTCGGTTTTGCGTGATTGTATAAAATTAGATTAAAAAAAAACTTTTGAAAGCCTTCAACAAATCAATTCGCTTCTCTCAGCATAAGTGTGTTAATTGAAATTCGGGTGAGAACGTTTACGTTGCTTGCTTTTATGTGCTTTATTTGTGTTTCTGTTTAGATTCCAGCAATAGTCTGCTAACATATTCTTCCCCCAGACACCTTGATATCTTTGCTGAAACTCATTCAGGTCCCGGAGCATTATTTCTCCTTGATCTTCACTAAAAGTTCCCAGATTTTCTGGGAACCAATTAAGATGAGAATGAAGAAAATGAAGTTTCACATTCATATGATATTTAGACAGAGTGGCAGAAAAACAGGCAGATAGAAACATTTAGTCATTTGGTCAAACAGGAAGATAGGCAAAATTACCGATAAAAAAGCAGATAGAAAGGCAGGATATCAGGAAGATGGACAGAGAGAAAATACAGGCGTACAATAAATACAGACTAACAAGCAAACAAACAGGTGTGCAGATAAAGAGACAGACAGATAAACAGCGTGAGGATCCGTAAAATTTTTCTCAAGTTTTTTCACCCCCTATTCTTACTTTAATCTTCAAATGACCTTGAACATGAGGTGATAGAGGTCAACCGAATCGGATTCAGGCCCAGCGTATGTTTTCCAGAAATTTTTCAGATTTTTTTCAACCACCTTTTCTTAGTTTGATTTTCAAATGACCTTGAACCTGACGTGATAGAGCTTAACCGACCTCGGCATCGAAATCAGTTATCTCAAAAACTCCTGGGTACCTAGGTAGAGTCCCGTGTTTTTTTTTTTTTCAATCGAGATAATTTCAGTCGAGACGAGAGATTAGAATTACCCAGCATTTGGAAACAATTCGTCCTTAAAAATTAAGATCAGGAATGGCGATGCACTGGAGTATCATGGATCTTACACCAACATATCAGCCAGAAGACTGGACTAGAGTTTCCATAGAATTCCATTTTATCAGTTTGATTTATCAGTATCAAAATGCATTTTTTAATTAATGACACATTCGTACAGAAAACGAGTGGGTCATATTTATTTCACGCAATGAAGCCGAGTATTTGGGAAAGTAATTTTAATTATATGAATTAAAAACATTTTTTGGACGCTGATAATTTAAAAAAAACTAAGATAATTTGATCTAAATCGGTTTATTTTCATTCAAGGAAATTATTCTAGAAGTATTGTCAGTTTGCCTCCTGACACTCGTATAGAACCTTCTTTAATACGTCATTCTTGGATAAAGATTAGATGTGACTACTGCATTTTTTAGTTTAGCTCAATTGTTTTTCATCCTATAGAGTTATATAACTAATTTCTTAAAGATATGTGTCAATAACAACTAAAAATAGGTAGAAAATCTGGACCTCATATTCAGAATGCTCTGTAGAATCGGTTCCTACCGCAACTAAATTTTTGTGTTAATTGTGACCAAGGATTCTGATATACATTTGATAATTGAATTAAAGTACAGTACATTAAGGTGTATCATGTTTGTGTAAAATATGAAGTGACTGGACTAAAAAAACAGTAAGTGCTGATTATTATTAGCTACATAATAGAAACGAATTAATAAAATTTCTTACCTAATAACCAAGACGGGTAGAAATATATTCGATATCAGTAATGACGCGTATATTGCTGCTAATGTGAATGTGCCTAGAGATGCTTCCGAATTGACAGAACTTTGCAAATTTGACGCTCCCCAAAATGCGGTAAAATGTATCATAAATGCAAATCCTATCAAAAGTACGTTCTTCCATATCCTCAAGTTTTCTTCTGGTCCGAATTCTCCTTCCTTTTCATCCGTCTTCACTCTTTGGAACTTAGAATCCATGACCTGCTGACCCCTGGAAAAATATTAATATATTTTAGCCTTTAGCCATGAATGTGCTAATTTTAAGGTTCGGTTCAGATTGCTAACTTCGATAAAGACCGTAGGTGCAATTAAAATCATGAATCACATTGCGGAAAAGGCAAGTGAAAGTAAATCTCGTTTCGTATTTTGTAGTTATAAGTTACCTGTATAAGTAATTTATAAATGTTTTCCCATACGAAACGCTTTGCTTGGTGATTGGGTGTGACTTGTATTTTATCTTTGCGATTCAAAACTTCAACATTGTAAATGGTAGAGCCAGTAAATTTGAATGTTTCAAACTTTTCTCAAATTACGTCATTAAATTCGTTGAGGTCATCTTTGCATAACGCACCTTTAAATTAATTTTTACAAGTAAATCCCAGTTTAAGATTGTAAGTAAACAGTTTTCCAAATTTTACGGTATAGTCTACAAGAAATTCTGCTAAATTAGAGAGAACTGAAATAAAACTTTGAAATTAATTAATTATTTGAACTGGTATTAAAAATAAGGAATTTATAATGAAATTTGTGATTTACTTTCGTTTGTTTGATGTCCTGGCTGAAACAGGAGGGATCTTCTGCAGGTTTAAAATTGCTTATTTATGATGAGGATGACAGAACCAAACAATCGAATGAATTATATTTGTTCGAATTAGAGATTTTAAATTTTAGAGTGTGAGGTAGTCACAGGACAATATAAATAAGTAGAGTTATGAAGGTGTAAAATATGCAGGCTATTTATGGCTTCAAAAACTGAATATTTTTATTAGGCAGGTAATTTTAAAATCGAGAAGTAAAGCTACGAAAATCTGGAAAGCATTTTCTCCATTTTAATTTAATTTTCTTCGGAAATATTTTTATGATCATATCTTTGAAACAATTAACAGGGTAAAAGCTGCTAAATAGTATTTCACGATTTCTTTCACTTTTATTTTAGACTTTTATACGCATCATTTCTTCCCCTATTTTTAACTTATCTACATATATAGTGACATCTTTCACATCACGTTATCGGAAGCGACAATTCGAAATGATATATTTTGCATTATACTTCCTTAATTTTGCACAAAACGATCGAAAATAAAAAAAGAATTTATGATAGTTATCAATTCGACTAATAAAAATATGTTCTGAAACAACTATTTGCAGCCAAGGAAACTGTACTGGAATAATTTAATTCGTTTTTTACAAATATATCACCCATTTAAGCACCAGTTCCATATGATCTGTTAGCTTTGCAGATTCAATTTTAGTACTGCAAGATTTGTATTGCCTTAATAAAAAAAATGGATGTAACGTTTTCCTGTTTCGGAAGGATCGGAATAAACAAAAAGTAAATAATTTTTATTATCAGGAGATAAATTCGGCAACCCAAAGCCTAGAAAGAAATATATCCTTATGCAAATGGACAGATACTTCATTGCTTTAATATGTATTTGACTACGTATTTGACTTTTATTTAATGATTAATGTCTAAAAATATATCAAAAATATGAGTGAAAACCACATATATTTATGGGTATATATATAGGGTGAGTTATTAATAATGGTACATAGCTTAATGACAGATCGAAATATAGCGATTGAGTCAAACATGCCTTAATCAATTGTTGCTACTTTTCGTTCTCCAGGGTGTTGAAGTTGAAAAAATATTTTCAATTTTCTGCTATATTTTAAGTATGTATGGACCGATTGTTTTGAAAATTTGTAGTTTTGCGTTTTCTGAGGTGACAAATACGAATGTTCAAACAGGGTTGGGGTCACATATAGGGGGCGCTAGTTATACTGTCCTATCAATGTAAAAATATGTCTAACTTTTTGTATTTTACAATTTTGAATTTTTTTACTGGAAATTATTGAACTACGTTCAATTTCAAATAAAATAGGTATACTTGTTATAAATCGATAAACTCCATCGTTTTCGAGATACAGACGTTTTAAGTTTTTCAGATTTGGCGGGAATTAAATTTAAAAAATTAGCAGGTCTTAAGATACCAATCCTGAATTAAGAATTAAGAGAAACATTACAGCAACTGAAAATTTTATTATGCATATCTTAACAAATTATTAATCATAAAAGATTCTCAAAGCAACCACCACCGACTTCAATACACTTTCTTAGCCTTCTACTTAATTTTTGTCCGACGATAAATAAAGTTCTATGTTGTTTCCACAGTTGTTCTCGACTATTAATATGTTTTTGTATACCAGAGATAAGATAGCCCCAAAAGTAAAAATCGGGGCTACGTGTAGGCCAAGGTACAAGGTACTTCGCTAGCCCGTCCAATCCAACGATGCGGAAAATTTCTATTAAGATATTCTGTTACTACTCGGGTATGATGCGCTACTAATTTATTATGTCAATGCCTACTACTTTTGAAAAAATAATTTTCTAATTTAATTCCCGCCGAATCTCAAAGACTTAAAACGTCTGTTTCTCTAAAACGATTGAGTTTATCGATTTCTAACAAGTATACCCATTTTATTTAGAATTAAACGTAGTTAATTTCTAATTTAAAAATTTTAAATTTTAATATACAAAAAGTTAAGCATATTTTTACATTGATAGCACAATATAATTAGCGCCGGCTAGACGTGACACCAACACTGCATATTCGTATTTGTCACATCGAAAAACATATAACTACCAATTTTCAAAACAATCGATACGTACATACTTAAAATATAGCAAAAAATCGAAAATATGTTTTTAACTTTAACACCTTGTAGAACGAAAAGGAGCAACAATTTATTCAGGCATGTTTGGCTCAATCGCTATATTGTGACGTTAATAAATCTGCCATTAAGCTGTGTATCATTATTAATGACTCATCCTGTATTTTGCAACAATATTGTCAAATCCTTATGAAATAAATATTCTAATAAAAATATGTTTGCCATAAAAGTGGCCAGTAATTTTGTTTAAAACAATAGTTTTTTCCAAACGATGGTAAAACACAACATTCCTTTCACTGGCTCGGATTGGTCTAATTTCTAATTCTTCACATTTCATTAGCCAATCGGCGGTCGAATTTCATCAGGCATAGCCGCAACAGTTTGTTATTGTTCATTATAAACGAATGATTATGACTGTGTATGATTGTGTATGTTTTAGACACTGATAGCATTTCTCCTAAGTTTGTGTTTGACAAACTCTATACAGTACTCATCAAAAACGAGGAGGAGACCGACAGTAAGGGTGTAACTAACAGGCACAGGATGTGGGATCTATTCTAGATTTCTACATATTCGATATCAGTGGGCTATGCATGTACGTACCATCGTGATACAAGCGGAACTGGTAGGTATATCTGGTAAAGAAATTGCCCGTAGGTAGGTAACGGGCAAAATTATTATATCTACGCAGATAGTAGGCAATCAATACGGATCTAGTATAATCGGAAGAAGGGCAAGCCTTCGCTTGGTGACGGGTATTCAGACCGAACACTGTTGGCTAAGGAAACACCTCTTCATATGAGGCAGTGCGAAACACCTGTCTGTAGAGGTTGTAAGCAAGAACACGAGACAGTTTTCCATGTACTCTGCGAGTGCACTGGTGTCTCATCACCGAGAGAATCCGTGCTAGGAGAACGGTGGCCTTCTATGGACTACATCAGAGAAATCCCCCTGAACAACGTCATCACCCTTTTCTCCTTGATAGGCTGGTTGACGGCTCAGGAGAGGTGATCTCTCGCTGGGAGGACGCACAAGGGCTCCAATGGGGCCTAAGTGCTGTAGCATACCTACTGAGCTACCCTCCAAACTATTCCAGAATCCAGAATGTTTAAGTTGCATCATAGCCGTGTCTGTTATCATTTGAATACATTTTCTGCATCATTTTGTTATTACCTTTTGCTTCAATGTTAAATCGTATATATTTCAAACTAATTACTTGTTTTCACAGCTAACTTTTTGGCATTTCGTATTACTGGTAAGTTAATAATTAATAATATTTATATTTCAGAACGAATTATGCCTTATTGAAATGGCTCATTTTCAGAGTGGGGCTCGAAATGAAGACTGGTCATAGATATAATCTTTGCAATCCTGAATAGGATAGGTAAATTATTTTTGTAAAAAATGCAAATAGTGTCTATCGCCACGGTAACTTAGTCGATTGAGCACGCGAGCAAGCATTTCTCGGCCAGACTCCCTATTCTGGTTCAGATTCGATCGCAGACATCGGCACTGGCAATGTCGATGGATAATGGGTGTTTGTCCGCGTTTTTTCAAGTGTAGCTCCCTTTGGCTTTGGGTTTGGGGGTTGTCTCATTTCTATGGTGTGTTCGTTTAATAACCATGCATGAACGTCGAACCCTTGCAGTATAATCTTCTGATTGCAATGCAAGCTACGGACGGAAATGCTCCTCAGAGAATGGTTGTCCTCTGAGATGTTCCGTAATGGTCTATGTACTTGGTCGCATTCAGTACTTTCAAACGTTTCGCCGTCCTTCATATTCGGCATATTCATTGGTGACTTTGTAAAAGTCTTTTCCCGACTGAGGCCGTTTGCGACCTCGTCACCGATCTTATAATGTCGGTGTCATTGTGCGCGCATCTAGGCCTGCATATTGCAGTGGTGGAAGTTGGATGGGAATTCCCTATTACGTTGTCGATGGGGGTAGAGGGTGGGCGCGGGCGGCGTGTCTCTACCCCTATTGTCTTAGCTTCATCCGCAGCAGTCTTAGAAGCAACAGCAAGAATCGAAACCAACTTTAGGGCGGACTTACAGGTTATGATAGCGAGTCCGCATTCACAGAGCTTAGCCCAAGAACGACAAAGGCAGTTCACAGATTCTTAGTTAACTATAAGCCAAAATGTAAATCTGTAAGTGGCAGTAACCAGGTACATAGAACACGGCATAACAACCCAAAAAATTGTGGTATTGCGGTATCAGCCGAGAAAGCTTTAAAACTACTACCAATATGGATACAATTGGTCTTCATTAGCTTCACGAGAAATATTGTGCTGCATGTCTTCATGGATTGCTTTCGACGTTGCTGAGAATTTCTTCTTCAATTTGTAAGATACTATTTGGTCGAGGTCGACCAGCATGTCTTCCATGGACTTCTTGAAGTCCGTCCCATCATCACGGGCTTTTCGAACGAAATACACAAATCTCCTTGTTCTGGAATATATCCTATTAGGACAACACTCCACACAAGATCGAAATGCTTACAGTGTTTGTACAGAATTTAAAAACATTCACCATATATTAAAATGATGTCGATAAGTTGATTATTATTATTGTACCAAGTGTACCATTTTGATATAACCAGTGTTAGAAATATCATTATCTTCAAATGTAATTATCTCTGATATTATAAAACTTTTATTAGAGAATTTATTTATGAAACTCATCATTTTGACATCAGTTATAATTCCTTAAAATTAAAATGCAACTTTCGAAAACACCATGAATATATTTTTGTTTGTTTTTGTCTGAGGAAGTTTGTGCATATCCTTGTGGGACGTTCTCTATTTAATATAATTTTAGTTGTTGTGGTTTGAGGAAGCTTTGTCTATTGTTTCCCATTTACAACACATCAAAGACTTTGTTTAATTAAATGGAGTCCATGAAAAACTAAGTAAAGAAGAATTTAAGATTAACTCCTAAGCAATTTAACGAATGAAAAGATACCCGATTTCAATCCTGCAATAAAACCCTGTTCCTTAATGTAGCGTTTTAGGAACATCAGTTTCGTCGCTTTCAGAGAGGCCTTATTTAAAAATTGCTTTTGTTCTAATAAGCTGGTGGGTGAGGCGTGGTTTTTATTGTCGCCACTTTTCTGTCACGATTACAAGGCGTTTTCAAGGATTAATCGTGTCAGAAAATGGAATTAGCAAAAACGATGATTAATTCGTTGGGAATTCTAGAGGTGAAAATTTCCGAATAACAAGATTATTGTGACAGATTTTACATCCTTCAGTTTGGTGTATGAGGTGATATTACTGTGTCCGGATCGATACAGCTTGGTTTACATATTTATGCAAGTAATTGGAATATATTTAAATTACAGATGAATGACGTGATAAATAAAAATAGCCTGAAGTAAAGGATATCCGTGCGAGACACACTTTACTCCGCTTATGGAATATACAAAGTGTTTTATGACCAAGTATACATAATGTAATACCTAAATTAGGAAACCTAGGCAGGTACGGATTGACTGCTTACAAAAACCCTCGAGCAAGATCTATTAACATCTATCACTAAAATTAATTTTTGCTACAGCTTTTGAATGGATTGTAGGAATTAATTTATTGTATTATTGGTTTGCACGCTGTATCTCTGAAATCTAATAGACTTTTGAAGTAAGATTTCCAAAATTTCAGGGTAGTATTGGTATACTTTTTTCTTCGTATTTAGGTTGGACCTCTTTTTCATTATAGTACGTACGTTTATTTATAGAATGCCTTATAACGATGTTCTTAAAATAATCAATGCCAAAATGGAAGTAAAAATGTTTAGGCATTTCTGTTATTTTGATAGCTATAATAAAAATAACCACGAAAAAAGACTAAAAGTTGACGTTATAATGTTAAATTCATAATACATTTTATTTCTAATCTTTATAAAACTTTTATAAATGTATTTGTATATACAGGGTGTCCCGAAATTCATGCAACAAAATTTAGTCACAAATTCTTAAGACAAATTTAGGGGACCCGTATTTTTTATTTTTGCCAAGTGGCTCCCTCTTTCGGAGTTACAGACCCCTGAAGTCCGCCCCTATGAATAATCTTTTTTTTTATATCTCAGAACCCTGTTGTACGAAAATCACTAAATTTGGTACACAGGGGTTTTATGACATGTGGAACCTGATGGTGCTACGTTTTTTGGCGGGGAACCCCTTTAAGACAATTTTTCGTGGGCCCCCATGTCTTTGGAGCCAAAAAAATTTGGTCGCATATTTAAATTACTTAAAAATTATCAGTCCACTACAAAGCCATTAAATTTAGAAACTTTTTGTCACTTTATACTTTTTTCGTAAAATGCAACGTTTTCGAGAAAAATGTCAAAATGTGATCGAATGCATATCGTGATTCGCAATTTTCATCAAAAACATTGCGTTTTACGAAACAAATATCAAGAGACAAAAAAGTTTCTAAATTCAATGGTTTTCTAGTTAACTAATAATTTAAAAAAAATCAAATTTGCCACCAAATTTTTCTGGTTCCAAAGACAAGAGGGCCCACGAAAAAGTGTCTTAAGGGGGTTTCTCGCCAAAAAGCGTAGCACTGTGAGATTCTACATGTCATAAAACACATGTGTACCAAATCATCTCATACAACATGGTTGTGAGGTATAAAAAAGACTTCTTAGGGACAGATTTCAGGGGGCTGTAACTCCGAAAGAGGGGACCAGTTGGCAAATAGAAAAAATACGGGTGCCCTAAATTTGTCTTAAGAATCTATGACCAAATTTTGTTGCATTAATTTCGGGACACCCTGTACTTTGGTAAATAGAAATGAATATACCTAACAGCAGCAATTACCGTTAATTACAATAATTATCCTATGCGGGAAAAAATCCTTTAAAAATTTGCAATATTATTATTATCCTCCAATTTATGCTAAAAACTGTTACAACAATTATAATCATGTATATAAAAAGTACGTATACTATACAGGGTGAGTCATTAATAATGGTACACAGCTTACTGGCAGATTGTTAACGTCAAAATATAGCGATTGAGCCAAACATGCTTTAATCAATTGTTGCTCCTTTTCGTTCTACAGGGTGTTAAAGTTGAAAAAATATTTTCTTTTCTTATCTATGTTTTAAGTATGTATGGACGGATTGTTTTGAAAATTTGTAGTTTTACGTTTTTTGAGGAGGCAAATACGAATATGCAAACAGTGTTGGGGTAACGTCTAGAGGTCGCTAGTTATACTGTCCTATCAATGTAAAAATCTGTCTAACTATTTGTATTTTACAATTTTGAATTTTTTAACTACAAATTATTGACCTACGTTCAATTCTAAATAAAAAAGTTGTACTAGTTACAAATCGATAAACTAAACCGTTTTCGATATACAGACGTTTTAAGTTTTTGAGATTCGGCGAGAATTAAATTAGAAAATTAACAGGTCTTAAGAAACCAAGTCTGAATTAAGAATTAAGACAAACATTACAGCAATTGATTATTATGCATATCTTAACAAATTATTAACTACCAGCGACTTCAATGTACTTTCTTAGCCTTTTATTTTTTTGTCTGATCTTAAATAAAGTTCTATATTGTTTGATTATATGAACTGATTCTTGAATCTACAGTTGTTCATGGCCATTAATATTGTTTTTGTAAACTAAAGATTTAAGATATCCCCAGAAGTAAAAATTCAGCGGATTTAAAACAGGGCTACGTGCAGGCAAGGTACTTCGCTACCGCGTCCAACAGTGCGGAAAATTCTCCTCTCTAAAAAATAACGACAAGGAAAAAACTACTTCAAATACTACTACTTCAACTAAATCAAATTGAGTAGAAAACAATATGGTATTGTAGTGACAGCTGTCAATTTATTATGTCCATGCCTACTACTTTGGAAAAAATAATTTTCTAATTTAATTCCCGTCGAACCTCTAAAACTTAAAATGTCTGTATCTCGAAAACAGTTGAGTTTATCGAGTTGTAACAAGTATACCTTTTTTATTTAGTTCAACAATTTCTAGTTAAAAAAATTTAAAATTGTAAAATATAAAAAGATAGACATATTTTTACATTGACAGAACAATACAACTAGCGCCCCTTAGACATGACCCCAACACTAATTGCATATTCGTATTTGCCACCTCAAAAAACGTAAAAATACAAATTTTTAAAACAATCGGTTCATACATACTTAAAATATAGCAAAAAATCGAAAATATTTTTTCAACGTTAACGAACGAAAAGGAGCAACAATTGATTAAGGCATATTTGGCTCAATCGCTATATTTTGACGTTAACAATTTGCCATTGAGCTGTGTACCATTATTAATGACTCACCCTGTATATAAATTCGTATTTTATTTTGTGTTGCGTTTTCACAAAAACGCTGAAACACGTCAATTAGTATATAGGAATTCGTTTTGTCACGTTGCTTAAACCTTTTTTTGCGCTGTGCTTTATAAACCTATTGCGTCATTTATATATTTTTTTAAATAGCCCTACCTATTTTTTTCGACAGTCCCTTTGAAGGGAAATGCGTCTATATAGGGTGTGAAAAAAACTAAATGTATTACTACTTAATTTAATGTAAAGAATGGGGAAGAGTTTTTCAAAAACAATAACTTAGGATTTTTAATTAAACAATTTTATGTGATTTAAAAAAGATGTTCAAAGTGACCCCCGTTAACAGTTAGGCAAGTCGATGTTCGAATTCATCCGTGGTATTTTGAATTGGCTCTGGCGGTATCTGATTAGTTTCTTCTCTTATACGCACTTTTAAGCAAGCCTTCGATGGTGTACGGTCTAACAATGTAAACTCTCCTTTTTAAATAGCCCCACAAGAAATAATCTAGGGGACTTAAATCAGGTCAACGTGGTGGGCACTCAACGGGTTATCTTCGACCTATCCACCTATTTGGAAATATTTCATGCAGGTAATTCTTTACAGCAATCCCGAAATGAGGAGGGGCTCCATCCTGTTGAAACCAAAAATACTATCTGCTGGAACATCATTATCTATGTGATGTTTCGCACCTGTCAAAGTAAAGTAGGCCAAACCCTACATCGACTCATTTCCCTGCAAAAGGGCTATCCTTTTATGGTTAAAACGTTTTTGTGTCCATATCTTGGATATAAGTATATTTTTTATCATTTTTGAAATTCGAATTTTTGTATTATTTTTAAAGAACGCTTCTTCACGACAACGTTTATGTACTTTGTAAGGTCAAAGAAGGTCAACTGTTTTTATAATTAATATGTTGTTATAGAATATTTTGTCTTAAAAACAGAAAAAAATTTTCTCTAAATATTTTAAAAACTGAAAAGTATATTTGAGATTTGATTTCAATAATCACTGAATCAGCTTCTCTGTATCTTTAATTATTATTCTTATGTCGAATGGAGTGTATGACTGGACTAATTGCTATTATCATTTATGTTCATGGAAGTATGTCGTACAGGAAAAGTTATAGAATTTGACTATATCTATCGTAAAACAATAAAAACTGAAATATAAGTATTATCAACTGTATTATAATAAAAATAAAGATCTTTAACGTTTTTTACATTCTATACTATTTCTGAATCTGAAATTTGAGAGTATTAAAAGCACTTTCCCCTAATTTTGTTACTAAAAGATAAGAAGGATTTAACGTTTTGCTCTTTATTTAATTATTCTTTACAATTAGACATCTAGCACTCGTTCATTTCAAGAAATATTTGAAAACTGAAATACTTTGTCTGTATAAATTTTAATTGATTAATTTATTTATTGCAATAAGATATTCAATGGTTCAATTTCAGGATAAGTGGCAATGTACAGGAATATGAATAACACCGAGCATGTTATTCGTGACAGTCTAAATTTAAAATATGTAACGAGCGTTCAAATAAAAACGTGGTCAAGTTGGTTCTGAAAATTTGGACGTAGGGCGTAGCGTATAGCAAATGAACTTAAACGTCATCTGTCAAAGCGCTATATCGCCGCTATCAATTTGAATATTTTCGTTTTAAAAAGCGTTTAAAATGGTGTTTTCTCAAGAACAAAAAGTGTTTATCATAGAGTCCTACTTTAGAAATGGACGCAAGATTGATGGAATATGGAAGTATTCTATTGAGGAATGTTTCATAGAATTTCAAAATCAATTTCCCGGCGTTGTTGAGTACAAAATTTTTCAAAGTGCAGTTCAGCGTTGTGTTAATGTTTTTCGTGAAACGGGCAGTGTAACAAGAAAAGAAGGAAGCGGCCGACCTAAAAAGCGGACTGAAGAATTAAAAGAAAATGTCCAACAAATAATGGAAAATGCGCCAAGAACTTCTGTACGTGTTTTATCACAAATGGTGGGAGTATCAGTCGGTACCTGCCACACAGTGTTAAAAAAAGATTTGCGTTTGTTCTCCTATCGTTTAACTTGTCAGCAAGAACTTCATGAAGTTGATTTTCCGCGACGGGCTGTATTTTGTGAATGGTTTTTAAACAACTACGGTGAACTTCATAATATCACCTTTTTTTCTGATGAAGCCTGGTTTCATTTAAGTGGTTACGTAAACTCACAGAATATGAGAATGTGGTCTTCTGAAAAACCAGATAACTTTTTTGTCGAGGGCCCTCTACACGCTCAAAAAATTGGAGTTTGGTGTGCTCTCAATCGAAGGAGGATTTATGGACCTATTTTTTTTAATGGTACTCTTACTGCGCAAAGGTATAGAGAAGAAATTATCGCTCCTTTTGTTAACCAGCTGGAAGAAAACGAAATTACAAACTTTTACTTTCAACAAGATGGCGCAAGGGCACATACGGCAGGCGAGACGATGAATATGTTGAGGGAAGTTTTCCAAAATCGACTAATAAGTCTCAATGCTGAACATGAATTTCCACCGAGGTCATGTGATATTACGCCGTGTGATTTCTTTTTGTGGCCTTACCTTAAAAACACTATTTTTGAACTGCCTATTCCTGATTTAAACCATCTGCAGGCTCGACTTATAGACAAGATTCGTGAAATTAACAATACCCCGAGCATCTTAGAAAATGTCTTTAATTCTTTGAGGAACAGGTGTGAAAAGTGCTTGGAACAAGGAGGGGGACACTTTCAGCAGCTGCTTTAATTTATTGTTATAACAAGGAGGGGGACACTTTCCGCAGCTCCTTTAATTGTTTGTTATTGTTATCACGATTATTCTTTAAAATAAAGTTATATAGTCATTAACGTTATTGAAACTGACAGCTGCTATACAGCTCGTTGAGAAATGAGGTTAAGTTGGTCGCTATAAGCTACTCCGTACGTTAAATGTGTCAGAGCCAACTTCGACCACGTTTTTATTTGAACGCTCGTTATAAAATATCTCGAAAGACTGTTGTAGATGATGTTACTAAAAAACTGATATTAATCATTCCCATTTAAAAGGGTATATAAAAAAGTACGCTAATTTTTCGTTGTATTTATAACCTATACTAAAAATTTTAGAAGAAAATGTAGGACCACCCTGTATATTAATGTAACCACGATGCAATATTTGTTAAAGGTTTATGATTAAGGCTTTCTTTCTTTATATATCAGTGCAACTCATTGGTACATGCATAAGGCGATAATAATAAAAGCATATGTACAGTTCTATTGATGTAATTAAAAAATAATGAAATCCAAAACACAAATTTTTCAAAAATTAATCCACAGATATATACAACCTCGTATTTGGTACTAAAATGCGCCCATTTGAAAAAAAAATTGACCTTTCTCGATTTTTTAAACATTCATTCTCTTGTAAATTTTCGCTTCAATACTTTTGACTGTACATTATTTGTGTATACCTATTGTTATTATCTGATTTTTATTGTCCTTATTAATTTATTTCTATAAATATGTATAAACTTGACGTAAAACAAAGTCTAAGAATACCAAAAATATCTGTTTATTACCAAATTCTATATATTAATTAGGTTGTTTATTAATTAATTCGCATGAAAATCAACTCGTCTTATTAATTTTAATTATATACAAACACAAGGGCAAGGTCACTTCTATTTTATATTATATTAAGAATTGAGAGATTTGGCTGCTTAATAAATAATATTCGTACGGTGACGTAGAAAATACCATCTTGAAGAAAAAATATGTATTCTAAGAGAGTAGTAGAAAGTAGTCCTTTATTACTACAAGAAGTTGCGAGGGTGAATATATTTTTAATTTTCACATACTTATTCATCCATTGTCATCCAGAAAGTTAATACACAGCTATACTAATATCCTACATTTTCGATAATTAAAATGTTTGTTAAGGTGTATACACCGTGTTCACCTAGTGCGCGTAGGTCCAATATCTAGGTTAATAAAAGATATAACTTAATTTTTTTCTACATAGTTGCCTACTTTCCCGAGCTACACAAAATGAAAATATATTTGCATATACAGGGTGTTCAGTTCTTCCTGGGCAGGTACCAACTTAATTTTTTTTAATGGGAACCTATATTTTTTATGGCATTATCGAATTCTACGTGAAAAATTAACGAGACTTTGTGTTATGATCCCTATTAAAATATTGATAGTTTTCGAGATAATAGACTTTTAATTTTTTTTCTTGTTTCGTCACTTCTAGTAGTTGACATAATTATGTTTGTATGACAGCTAGAAATTATTTTTTTTCAGGAACTGTAGAGTGAAGATGGCTCTTTCAAAAAACGTATCAAAAGTTGACCTGCGATATACAGGGGGCAAAAAAAAATCGTGCCAAACCTGATAATTTAAAATTTGAAAAATCTCGACTCTTTCAAATAGAACACCCTGTGTTTTATGATTTCATTAGATGCCTTTCTGTAGACCCTACAATTTTTTAATATCTTTCCCTGTACCTTAGTTGCGAAGTTTTGGCAAAAAAAACATTTTTATGCAAAATACCGGATTTACGCCCGTTCCTTTGTCGGGAAAAATATTGTAAGGGTATTTATTTTTATAAAATTTGTTAGTTGTCTAGCTATACTATTTAAAGTAAAAATTAATAACTGAAAAATTTAGATATTTAACTTTAATAAATAAGTCTTTATGGAAAGTTACCATTTATTTGTAAATAAAATCAAAAACCCATAAAATCGCTACAAGTGATTAAGAATTAGCAAAATATGGGAAATGTTTGCTAACAGCACGTATTTACAAAGCAAATAATCCAATTTTACAGAGATTCCCACTGTTTTGAAAATGTGAAGGAAAGGTTTGAATGAACAGCAAATGCGAATTATGAGAAAACTACCAGGAGACATGAAAGTAACAAGAATAATATTTAGTTTAAAGTTGTGGCGTCTGTTGTTGAAAATCCAAATATTAGTGCCAGGAAATTAGTAGTAACCTTGGAGTTTTCAAAAGCTTGACAAATAAAATATTGAAGAAGAAATCAAGCACTGTTACCGTAGTTAGGAAAGTTATTAGTGAAATTGGAGATTAAAAAATTTGGATGAATAGAATTTTGAAAAAAGAATACTCATAGTCGCAAGCTAACTTAAAATATATACCCTTACAATATTTTTCCCGACAAAGGAACGGGCGCAAATCCGGTATTTTACATAAAAATGTTTTTTTTGCAAAAACTACGCAACTTAGGTATGGGGAAAGCTATGAAAAATTTGTAGGGTCTACAGAAAAGCATCTAATGAAATCATAAAACACAGGGTGTTCTATTTGAAAAAGTCGAGATTTTTCAAATTTTAAATTATCAGGTTTGGCACGATTTTTTTTGAAGAGCCATCTTCACTCTTCAGTTCCTGAAAAAAAAAAATTCTAACTGTCATACAATCATAATTATGTCAACTACTAGAAGTAAGGAAACATAAGAAAAAAAAATGAAAATTCGATTATCTCGAAAACTATCAATATTTTAATAGGGATCATAACACAAAGTCCCGTTAATTTTTCACGTAGAATTCGATAATGCCATAAAAAAAATATGGGTTTCAATTTAAAAAAATTAAGTTGGTACCTGCCCAGGAAAAACTGAACACCCTGTATATGGAAATATATTTTCATTTTGTGTAGCTCGGGAAAGTAGGCAACTCTGTAGAAAAAAAAATAAGTTATATCTTTTGTTAACCTAGATATTGGACTTACGCGCACTAGGTGCACACGGTGTATGGATTAATTGAAATTATGAAAACAAACAGTCAATTATTGACACTTGGCTCTATACGTATAAATAAATCAATAGAATTTTGTAACTAATGACATTGTGAGAAATAATATTTTATTTTATTTTTTTTATTTATTTTCCAATTTTCGTATTACATACACAAAAGGGCTTACACACGTCAGAACAAAGGTAAAGTCATCTTCTATGAAGAACAAATGATAAAATGACATAAATAAACAAAACAATACAAGAAAATAATTAAAAATAATACTGTCCAGCATTGAATTTTGTCTCTAATATTTAGTAAAAAAAGCTGAGATCATTCATCAGTAAATTTAACTTTTTAGTAGGTATAGTAGGTATTGCTGGTGTAATTTAATGCTGTATGGAGCAGAAGCCCGCAGAGTAGTTGTTTTACAAAATGTCATTAGCTAAAAAGTTTATTTCGCCTAGTGGAACACTAGTCATGTTTTCATAATAACTTGATGAATAAATTCATTAAGTTGATTCAAATCTGATAGCAGATTTGGTGCATTACACTTGTCCAATTTCTTGATGAAGCGACTTCATGAATTAATTGATCAATAAATTGTCAATGTAAAACAGCTATAACATATTGGTGGTTACATATCGCCCACACTCAAACTAATAATAATGTTATTTCTTTTTGGCAGTCTCTATAAAGGCTCTGATATCTATCTTGAGGATTAATGCTAACACTACTATTGCATTATTCTTGGTAAGGTTTTCTGTATGTAACAACAGTAAACTGAGTAGTAGTTTCCATTTAAAAAGTGATCTTTAAAAAAATCAAATGTTAGAAGACTTTTTATTTTGCTCGATGATCCCGTTATTAAAATCTCATTTCTCACAAAGTAATATAAAACTTTTAAAATTAATAAAGATAACTACTTTTATCAGTAATAGGCTTCAAGCATAACTAATTTCTTTTTCAGATGTCAATAGACTCTTTTAGTGCGACGTCACATATTTAGACAACCGGCAACAAATTGTCATAGTTAAAATTTTACAGGCCGAATCTGACCCTTGTGTACTATTTACATAGATACTATAAAAATGATCAAATTCAAATTAATTTATTTTTACAAGAATTTGGAAGTATTTAAGAACAACCAACACGTGTTTGGTAAAATAACGAGCGTTCAAATAAAAACGTGGTCAAGTTGGTTCTGAAAATTTGGACGTAGGGCGTAGCGTATAGCAAATGAACTTAAACGTCATCTGTCAAAGCGCTATATCGCCGCTATCAATTTGAATATTTTCGTTTTAAAAAGCGTTTAAAATGGTGTTTTCTCAAGAACAGAAAGTGTTTATCATAGAGTCCTACTTTAGAAATGGACGCAATATTGATGGAATATGGAAGTATTCTATTGAGGAATGTTCCATAGAATTTCAAAATCAATTTCCCGGCGTTGTTGAGTACAAAATTTTTCAAAGTGCAGTTCAGCGTTGTGTTAATGTTTTTCGTGAAACGGGCAGTGTAACAAGAAAAGAAGGAAGCGGCCGACCTAAAAAGCGGACTGAAGAATTAAAAGAAAATGTCCAACAAATAATGAAAAATGCGCCAAGAACTTCTGTACGTGTTTTATCACAAATGGTGGGAGTATCAGTCGGTACCTGCCACACAGTGTTAAAAAAAGCTCCTTTAATTGTTTGTTATTGTTATCACGATTATTCTTTAAAATAAAGTTATATAGTCATTAACGTTATTGAAACTTACAGCTGCTATACAGCTCGTTGAGAAATGAGGTTAAGTTGGTCGCTATAAGCTACTCCCTACGTCCAATGTGTCAGAGCCAACTTCGACCACGTTTTTATTTGAACGCTCGTTAGATACACTAATGTGCTTAAAATAAAAGAATATTCTTAAATTTAAATAAAGTAAAATTTTGACATAGCCGTGTTATTCCTATATGCTCGGAAAGAATAACCTGATACGCAGGTGAGATTTTGTTGATATTATGTCATCACTGTCATCATTAGCGTATTTTCTCTCTTTTTGTTTAATTTTGGCATTTTCTAGTTCTACCAAGTATTTTTATTGCTTTTCCTAGTGTTGTACTGTGCAAGTGTGTTTATCCAGTGTTTTTTTCTTTAAGTGGTTTATTACAGATATACTCTTAACCTCAACCAAACTCTTCTTGAGGCGAGGCTACTTCGTTTACATGAAATT
This sequence comes from Anoplophora glabripennis, assembly GCF_000390285.2. NCBI lineage: Eukaryota > Metazoa > Arthropoda > Insecta > Coleoptera > Cerambycidae > Anoplophora > Anoplophora glabripennis. The sequence continues at coordinate 349,791 of NW_019416301.1, read as the reverse complement.
ATCTTCAATGCGTCTGCTCAGTAAAATTGATATAATTTTAATTTATTAATAACTACTATAAAAGTCAATATTGTTCTATAAATTTAAATACCTATATAAATTTTATAATTCTATTAGTTTGTCACTTGGGGATTGAAACTTTTTAAATATTTCTAATATTGCCAGAATATTGCGATATTTAAGGTCATGACAAAGAAGCAATTTTTTTGGCATTTATGTCCAAAATTCATAAGGACAATGTGCACTGTGGGGTTGTCTAATATTTGGCGTATGTGACGTCACTACTAAAAAGGTCTATTTTTTTTAAACGGATAAAAAGAGAAAATATTTTTTTACATCACCAAGGTTAACTTGCCAAGCAACAACATAAAAAATGTATTTTATATTTGTGACCTATTTGAACTTAATTGGCAATACCGTTCCTCTCATTTTGGGACAGGGTTGTCACTAAAAATTGTTCAATTTCTGTATAGATTAGTTGTTGTTATGACTCCCTATGTTAAAATGTTTTAGTACAACATTACGCTTATTTTCGTTTAGTTTTATTCTGGATTTTAAAAAATTTATAACGGTAGCCCTATAGTTACCAAAACTAAATCTTGCAATTTAGGCACAAAAAACGGAATTATCATGTAGCGATAGCGAGTACCATTAACTGTTATTACCCGAGCAACCGCATTTTCCAAGAAGAATGGCCCGATGATGCCTTCAGCCCAAAATCCGCACCAAAGAGTAACACCTTATTGATGCATTTCTCAACAATCACTCGTGACTGAATCCCTCGCTGAACCACAAATGCGACAATTTTGTCGACTAACGAAGCCATCAAGATGAGAGATAATTTTTTGTTCGAAAAATCAGCATCCACTTATTGTTCAGTAGACTTCAGTTCTTGAGTCGATTAAACTTTGTAAGCATGAAGTTGCAAATCTTTTTTGAGAATACGTTGTAGAGTGCTTCTTGAAATGTTCAATTCTTAACCACGGTACCGAATTGATGTTCCTGGACTCTCAGCAATACTAAAATGAACTTCTTCTATGTTTTGTGTTGAACGACTTGTTGAAAGATGGCCAGTGTTTAAGATTTTTCAATTAATCTCTTCACAGTTAGTGAAAGTTAAAGTTAAATCACCAATTCGACTATATTTTGTACGAAAATGCAAACTGTAGCTGAAAAACTTCATTAAACGCGTTGTTCTTTCATGTAGCGTTTCATTTTAGATAATCCTGAATTGTCTTTTTTTTCGTTGGCAACACATTACCGCGCAAATGGCGCAAAATTAAAATCTTGGGACTATTTAACTATAGCAGAAAAAATTCCATGTGTCTCAGTTAACCTCTTTATTCTATCGAAGATGCTGGGATAATAATAGTGAGTTTACTGTGCGAAGAAGAAGAAAAACAAAATAGAACTGAAAACCATGACATAGAATTTGTAAAAATTATTTATAATTAGCTGTCTTAGTTGCGGATTATCTGCACCTGCTATAAAATATTTAAATTATTTGTAATAATTTGGCAAATAGAGATGCATTTCTTTCATAAACAAGCTCAACGTACCAATGAAACTTCTAAGTAAAAAGATTATACACAAGAATATATTAAATAACAGTGTCTACACGCTTTGTATGCTGATATTTTAAACGTCTTTTATACCATTACACAAAAATGCCCACGAGCCTGAATTACTTACCATTATTAATATATGTATTATATATGTGGTTCTGATGAAGGTTAAAGCAAAACCTTTCACTTCTTTATGAATGACGGTCACCAGATAAAATTATTGCCCGTAACATGCAGTTCAAGTTCAATGTAACAGCTGGTGAATAGGGAAAGCCGCGTATACATACACCGAGTTTCATATTATCGCATGGCTGATGTTGTCAGAAAATTCATATAGTATAAACCAAATTCAGTGGTACAGAATATGACTTGGCGTCGGTTGAAATTCCTATTTACATTCGAACTGAAGCCAAACAAAATCAACGATACAGAATCTTGGGACAAATGTGCCTTGGGCGTCATTTTAGTACGTACTTTTTAAGGATTTCTACAGCCAGCCATTCGATGACAATAACTTCTTGATTAGAAAAATAATTATTGCGCGGTTCTTCCCGTGCTATATTGCTGCAAGCAGCGAGTAGGACAAAAGCACTGTAACTACATCGTCACTATGCAAAACGTTCTAGTGCTGCTTGCTTCTCGGCGGCAAAGAGGTAAGACATTGGCAGTAATTTCACTCTCATTGGATGGAAGGGTGATATAAGTTAGTAGGTCAAGCTATTAACTACAGATTCTTTGAACGAAAATAATGTCACTTTTAATTAATTTAGGTGCGCCCTTTTCAGGATGGAAATGCGGGATTTGGTGTGATTAGGTAATTTTAATTTATTGCAGGCACCTTCTATTCATATTACAATTGAGAAAGGGAGAAATAAGAGAAATATTTTGTTTACAAATATTATTATAACACGGCATTTTGGAGACCTTTTGAAACGGAACAAAACGAAATTTACCATCAATATAATAAAATTGTTTGATGACATAAATAATAAAAATATGTTGTTGGCGAAATGAACATAATTATAATAGAAATTTGCTACACATTATATACAAATTATTATAATTTTTTACCTTCAGCAGAATTTTTTTTAGGGGCGTATGAAATTCATTAAATTTTATTGCTAGGCGTTTTTATGCATGTTCAACTGACTTCGGAAAGACTATACCTAAGCGTAGTTGTTGTAATAGAAATTTTCGATTGGTTATACTAGGCATAATTATGTTATAAGTTGACAACAACTGCGTTAGACATTATCGCATTTTACTTTACTAATTTTATAAATTATCTAAAGGTAAAGTAATTATCATTTCAACCAGTGCATGTAGAGAACCACTTTTCTAATGCACTTTACCATTTTGGCCATAGTGCGGTGGGACACCGTCAAGCTGAATATTTTGACTGACGTCGTTACAAGAAAATCTGGTCTAAAATAAAATTGACAACTGACGTATACATCAACTTCAAAATTTACTATCTTGAATAAAAAAAAATCTGCTACCGTGGACTTTCTATTCGATTTATGGTCATTTTGTTGACGAATACTATATTAATACTTGTGCAATGTACAACTTCTTAAACTTTGGAATAAAATAAACACAAACAAATAAGCTATTATTCTGGTATTCAGACTTGGGGTCGCTTGAAGTGACACGTTGACTCACTCTCTATCACAATTCGAGTCCCAATTTCAAAATTAAGAAAAAACCAAAAAATTACTCTTGCAACAATGCATTTTTCAGTAATTTGTTTACATTTTTTTTAAGATTTAAAAACTGATTACACCAATCAATTGTACGGAAAAAATACAATCTTTTTGAGCATGTTTTTGAATTGTGATTACAGATTTTTTTATTTTACCAAAAACAATATGTCAGAACTCTGTACAATGATTTTTCTAAGTAGAATTTTTTTCTTTTTGAAATAGTGTTTCGGACCGGAAAAAGTTAATATCTCGAAAACTTCTTGATTAGAAAAAAAAATTGTGGTTATTTAAGACACAGAAAGGTATACTTTCACCAAGTTTCGCCAAAATTAAGTTATTTTGCGGACATGAAAAATGAAAAAAGCCAAAAAAAAATTTTTCGTATTTTTCTCGGAAATTTTGTGGTTATGTTAAAAAGTGATATCTACAAAAGTTGTAGATTTTTGCAAGATCTACAAGTTTTGTATTGGATACTACCGGAAATCGCAATAATACCATTGGTCACCCCTTTTCAGCCCTCCAAAACAACCCTCCACGCATTTTTTTTAAAGTTTATTATAAGCCTCTTTACCATTTCCACTTATAAAAGTCCAGGCAACATTTGTTTCTTTTTTGCTCTAAATGAGTTATTTTGATCGGTCTACTAGTTTTTGTCTAATGTCTAAGTGACATGAATGTATAATAAATATTGATTTTTAGGAAATCCTACAATTCACATCCGATTCAGTACCAATGCAGGAAATTTTTCTTAAACATCGTAAAGACAACAAGGAAAGTTTAACTAACAGAACGTAGGTTAATAGGACACGACACAATTAAAGAGATTGCTACAATTTCGGAAACCAAGTCCAAAATCAAAATTTTTTGAGAGAAAAGAATTACGAAAATAGCCATTTCATAAAAATAGTACTCGTATACAGCGTGGTAAAAAAGTTCTGCATAAAATTCATATTTTCGTTAAACAATTTTTTTTCGAAAAACGCTGAGACCCGTCGATTTTTATTTGATCCAGGGCACCTTGCTATGTGGAAAATTTTGTTTTCCGATAATCCACTTACGGCAGCGATGACAATTTTTTTTTTTTAAATGACAACGCATATTTTTTTCGTTCGAAATTGATGACAGTGATAATTATCTAAACAACGGTGTGAAAATTTCGATGTCTTACATAACAATTTTTTTTAGAAAAATGCACCTTAAGTTCTTGAATGCAATAATTTGCTGTTTACGGATCAAATGCCTTAGAAAAAAATTTATTCGGCAGAAAGCATTTCAGATAACTTAAGTTGCAACTGGTGTTATGTAATATTTGCGGAATTATTCATCAGATATTGTCAGGATCCTGATTAAACTGCAAAATTTAGAACCAAGTTCAACCGCACAAAATCCAAATAGTATGTAGCAAATTAAGGTCGACTTTTTGTCTTCGAGTTTGCCGATAAATTCCTAAAAAAAAAAGATCCAAAGAAATGTTTACTTGAAAGGAGTAGATTACCTGAAATATTGAAGACTAAAAATCAGTACCGATTTAACATTCTTTGGTGAAATCGTTTAATTCGAAATGGCAAAACTTAGTGAACGCGAAAGAATTGATATTTTGAGGATGATTGGTTTCGGCGATAAGTTACGAACCCATCAAGAAGCTTGCCAATTATTTAATGCAACGTACCCTGACAGACCACCAATTACGCAATCTACGGTTAGTAGGGTACTGGCAAGGTTTGAGGAAACTGGTAGTGTGAAAGATGCTCCTCGTGCGGGTCGTCCTAGAGTAGATGATGAAACTAGATTGAATATCCTGGTGGAGCTCCAGGACAACCCTCATTCTAGTACAAGGTCGATTGCATTGAACAATGATATTTCACATGTAACTGTGGTGAACTTTCTCAAAAAAGAGAAATTTCACCCCTATAAGGGTCACTTGATACATGCATTGACTGAGGACGACCCAGACCGCCGTCTCCACTTTTGTGAAGATTTAATGCATCGATGTAACGGAGACCCCGACTTCCTCAAGAACATAATTTTTTCTGACGAGGCTACTTTTTATCTTAATGGATCGGTGCATCGACATAACTGCCGGTATTGGTCTCAGGAAAACCCGCACTGGGTGCAAGAAGTAGATCATCAGCACCCCCGAAAGGTGAACGTTTGGGCGGGAATAATAGGGCGTCGTATTTTAGGCCCGTATTTTTTCGAGGAAAATTTAACTGCTGCTCGCTATTTGGATTTCCTGCGGTTCGATTTGGTCCCAAGCTTAGCAGAGTTATTCCCGAACAACGAGGATCCTGATATTCCTGAGGAAAGAATTTGGTTTCAGCAGGATGGTGCACCGCCCCATTATGGAGTGCAAGTACGGGAGTACTTGAATAACACGTTTACTGGCCGGTGGATCGGGCGACGCGGAACAATCGAGTGGCCTCCGCGTTCGCCTGATTTAACACCTCTAGACTTTTTTTTGTGGGGCTATTTGAAATCGCGTGTGTACACAAACAGACCAGGTGATTTGGAAGAACTTAAAAACCGTATTCGTTTTGAAATAAATCAAATCGACCCGGGAATGCTTGAACGAAGTGTAGACGGCGTTTACACACGCTTAGGACAATGCCAAATGGTACAGGGTGGGCAATTCGAACAATTTCGCTAGACTTACACAAACATTAGTGTAATTTTACTCGTTTGAAATGTAATTTTGTCAACTTTGTCCTTTTCGGAGCCATTAATAGTGTAAGTAGACAATTATCACTTATAAGAACTTAAGGTGCATTTTTCTAAAAAAAATTGTTATGTAAGACATCGAAATTTTCACACCGTTGTTTAGATAATTATCACTGTCATCAATTTCGAACGAAAAAAATATGCGTTGTCATTTAAAAAAAAATTATGTCATCGCTGCCGTAAGTGGATTATCGAAAAAAAAATTTTTCCACATAACAAGGTGCCCTGGATCAAATAAAAATCGACGGGTCTCACCGTTTTTCGAAACAAAATTGTTTAATGAAAATATGAATTTTATGCAGAACTTTTTTACCACGCTGTATATACTTACACTTACACACTTTTCTTTAAAGCGGCAATTCTCAAGTTCAAAGCGGGGAGAGATATTGACTCCACTTATTTGTAAATAAAAAAGGAGGAAACTACCCAAATATTATTTTTCATAAATATATCGATGGAAGGCTGTGACAACCATGACAACCATTCTCATATTAGGAAAGTATCAAAATGCTGCTGTAAACAGTATCCATTTATTATGTTTTTAAATACGTATTATAAATAATGGTAAATTATTCATTTTATTAAAAAACAAATACCTAAGTCGTGCTGTATAATAAATGTCGTAAATTTTTTATTATCTCATTCAGGTATTTAACTATACCATCATCATATTTTCACCGTCAGCTTTTGATTTTCTAAAGGATACCATATTAAATTTTTCACCTTAAGATAGAGCATAAAACTACGAGTTCAACGATCTGAAATACTCTGATTTTATTAAAGGTAAAAAAAAATAAATTTTGTAATTTATGTAATTTTATATCACGTTTTGCATTAGCAGAATTTTAATTTACTGCTACGAAAAAGTGTTTTTATTATTGCTACTAAAATATGAAGAAAAAATAGGCAAAAACGAATTTTCTTTTTTTTTTTTCAGGAACTATGTAACTTGAAAACACACGCATTTTTTTAATTCCATATCTGTATCTCTTCTAATTTCGGAGATACCAAAGCGTATATCTGAGCGTACATTTTAAAAGTGATAATAAGAAAAATATTTACAATTAATTTGAGTTAATATTTCTAATATCTCTTACACTAATGTAAAAGTAGAAGAGCTAAAAAAATATGGAATTATTAGTTGAATAGCTTAAGTTAAAGTTTAGAGTTGTTGCATCTCCATTTAAATTTTAAAAGAAAAACTGTTTTTATTCTTGAAAGTGAGCCAATCGTCAACTTGAACTTTTCTTTTTGTTTTAAACGGCTTTTTAAGGACTTTTAGTTTGATGTGTCGTAAAGGATGCAATGCCATTTAGAACTTTCAAGAGGTGGTAGTTGGAGCAAGTTTGAAGTGAATAGGGAGTGCATGCACTAACTTCCTACTACATATGTAGTTAAATTAGGATAGAAAGTTTTCTGATGAATATGGACTTTTAAAGTGATAATTCAAATACGTATGATTGAATTCTATATTTATTAGTAATGTGTTTGTTAAAGCTGTTGGAGTCATTGCGATGTCAGTCAATAAAATAAAACAATTTTATAAAGCACCATTATAAACCATTATGCAACGATAATGCAAAAAAATATGTTAAAACAAAGATTTGCCAGAACAATTTACGAAATATACAAGGTGTCCGGTAATAAATGCCCTAACTAGAGTAGCCTCCTTGGGTGAAACTAAATCAATTTACATTTTGCTTCCAAAAAACGTTTTCTATTAAATTTTTTCAAAATGATTTCGTAATCATTGAAAATATTTCAATGAAAGTTTATATTTTTGTATTTTTGGAGAAGCCGAATATGAAGTCTCTAATAACATACTAAAAGATACGTCCCACTGGGTGTTGACTTGTGAAAGGAGTACGTTGGTCTAGGTCGTAAATTTAGAATATTTAATTTAACTGTAAAAATTAAAAAATGAAATGCATGTTTCTCCGAAATAGTGCATTTTAGAAACATACAAGTATATCTTTTTTAAAGCAGACTAACGAAAACTTCTACTAATAAAGCAAATATAGCAAAGAACGAAAGACTATTTCAGGTGTTCTAAGTGACATATGTTTATTATATATTTTAAGTGTGTGTTGTCCAAAGTATTTGAAAAAAAATGAAATGCGTCAGTACGTTAATGCTAATAATAATCTTCCTATACGTCAATCTGGGTTTCGCCCAGGTCACAGTTGTGCTACTGCACTCTCACATGTTACTGACGACATACTTACACAGACAATAACAAATTAACAGTGCTCATACTTTTGGATTATTCCAAGGCATTCGATCGTATCAATCATCAACTGTTACTGGCATTATTGCACTTCATAGGCTTTTCAAATAATGCAACTTGTTTGTTAAATAATTACTTAAATTGCCGCTCACAGTATGTTCTCTTAAATAATACTGCTTCAAACTTCAAATTAATTAGCTGTGGAGTTCTGCAAGGATCCATTCTTGGACCTTTACTTTTTACTTTATATACTTTCGAATTTTGCAAAATACTTAAGTCTTGTCAGTCACATTTTTATGCAGACGATACACAACTATACTATTCGTTCAACGGTAATGATACACAAATTGCGTGTGAGAGAATAAATCAGGACTTGGAGGCATTGTTAAAAATATCTGAACAATTCTGTTTAAGTATCGACTCAACAAAATCCAAAGTAATGCTTTTCGGTAGGACATCTGCTTGTAGTAGACCCTTTAAAGATCTATATGTGTAGGTAATGATACTTTAGAAGTAACAACTAGTGCCAAAAATTTAGGATTAGTCGTAGATTCTGATTTACGTTTTAGGTCACATGTAAGTGTAATTGCTAAAAATGCTTATACCAACTTAAAGCTACTTTAGTTTGATCATGTTTCTGGTCATATGAAACAACTCGGTTGGTTGATTATGGAGCAGCGGCGTTTGGAACATTGTTACATTTTTACCATAAAATAATAATTTTTAAGCAGCCTATATATCTTTACAGGAAAATAAGATTTAGAACTGATGTTTATAATATTAATGTACGTAATAAAAAGATCTATAATAAAATTTCGGCAGATTTTAAGATATTATGCACAGCTTCTTTTAAGATGAAAATTAAATATAGGTATGTTACTTCACAATGTACCTAATCATGTTAGGTAATATAATGTTAGTGATAAATTATGCGTTGAGTGGAAGAACGCATGTAACTTTATGTTGCGTGAATGCGAACTCTGCCTTTTGCAGCATATTTGTATATTATTATGTTAAGTTATATTTTATATTATTTAAACTTGTTATAACTATTTGCTGCAGTAAAAACCTTTTATTATTATTATAAGTAACTCCTCCTTTCCTGTATCAGATGCTAATGAAATATTTTTAAAAGTAGGTAACAAAATTATTTTGAAAAATGGAATATTTTTTAATTTGTGACCGACAACTTTTTAAGGAAGCAAAATTGTACTAAGGTAACTTTGATATAAAACTATTTATTTTCAGGGAGCCTTGAAGGATTGTCCATTCGCATAGGGAACTCCAGTGCAGATATAAAACAAGTGGTCAAAATTTCCTACAGATTGTGTATTTTTCCACAACCAAATGTTACTGGGTATGAGCACTACGATTATGTTGTAAAACTAGTTTTTTTCTGACGAATCATGAGAGCTGAAACAGGGCAAGTAATAATCTTATGGACCTTTCTACATAAATTACGAGTAGCAAGCGATAGGCAGCAGAAATATGTAATTATCGATCGAATAAATAAATACCGATGTATACATTCATTGCTGGTGTAAAAGAAAAGAAAACGTACTCGTATACGTCACCTCCTGGTCTTAAATCTTGAAATTATGCTACCAATTATGTTAAAAATAGTTTAACTACATTAGGCTGAGTAGACCTGTTCACGATATTTTGGGAACTTGTATCAGCAACAATCATGTCTGTAATTTTTGATAGAGAAAATACAGATGTTGGTCTGCTTGTTGTGCTGTCTCAGTGTTCTCTGTATTCACTTTCCAGAAAGTAATGTTAGCCGTTAAGTTTAACACAAAATATATTAAAATTCCTTAGTTAGTGTGTTTGGATTAGGTATTTTGAGGATATCACAAAATTATAAAAGCATCCCATGTACTTTCTCTCATGTTAATATAATGAGTACAATGAGTACCCACAACTTTCCATTGGGAACCACGAAACCGCCTCGTGCTACAGCAGACGACACCACTGAAGATCTATGCTGTCGGCAAAGCAGTGCTGCAAAGCTGAAAAAATCACCGGAGTTTCGGATTTCAGAAAATGAAAACTTCTCCGAACATTTAAGATTTAGACTTCAGAAGCTCAATACAAATCACAGTATCATGTCAGATTACAAGTGCATCATCCGTTCCAGGTGTAATACAATCCAAAGATGGGCAAACTCCAGAGAGGCCAATTGCCCAAACCTAAGGCAGACTTCACATTGAATGCCAACTCCGGTGCCTTACAGTTCGTGCATCCTATAGAGCTCTTTACAAGTAAAATACTCATTTATTGTAAATGCGAATTTTTCTACAAATTTCAAATTTTTACAATCCAAACAATGTTCTAGGATAAATATTCTATCCATCAAGCTCCTAGAAGCTTCCAAACTAGTAGGACGTCTAACCATGCTCCTAGAAGCTCACAGTAAATATCAAAATCATTGCTAGGCAAGGGAAAGCCAGAGAGAAAGTGATAATAGGCACAAAGGTATTCATACTCGAAATGCCCACAAAACATAACTAGTGCAACTAGGCTCAGTTAAAATCCTCTAAATCCATTACATCTTGAGGGTGTACCAAGCGTGACAAAAGGCATATAAATTATATCGTTGACCACATTTGCAGGAACCAACTTCACCTTCAAGCACAACCGATTAACTCCACGTCGATGTATGTATGTATGTATGTCGGAGGTTGGTGGAATTGTTTTCCACCGCGGCACTTAGGCCTTATTAGGCCCCTTGTACACCCTCCTTCATTACTCGAGTACTTTTCTTCAAACCATCCTATTTACTACACGAGTGACTTGGTGGTAAAGTCTCGTACAGTTTATGTATGATAGCATGGTCTTGAGTTACAGAGATTTTCTTTTCTCTGTTCTCATTACCATTTATCGGGGACCACACGCATGCGGCAAATGTTGGGCGACCCAGGTCTCTGCTAGGTTGCCATAGCCACGTCCCCGAGCCTGCCTTAGGTCACCCATCCAAATTCCAGCCTGCGTCCGTGATGCTTGCCTCAGCAGATCGAAGTCCGCCGGCCAAGACACCCGGTTAGGCGGTCCCCACTCCACGTCGATACTCTCAAGTGTTCGCTAAGGTTGGCATGATGAGGGAGGCGTCTGAAAATCCCGTTTGTCTCTTTGCCGGTATATCAGAAGTAATGGGGATTACTCGGGGGAAGTAATAATGATGAAAAACGACAGTAAATGTGGCGTTTAAAAAATCTCATAAAACTTCACCTAAGAATACATCCCCCCTGAAATGAGTAAACAAAAAAAGCCTGTCGCATTTGTAGGTCAAAACATGCTTTTTTACATCATTTATAAAGCTTTTAACGCAAACTAGTGACTACTTGTTTTGCATATTTTAATTTTACTTCTGTCTGAAAATGATCTTGATGATATACAGGATGGTCCGTAAGTAATAGTCCATAGAGACATACTAGATTTTTTACTTCAAAATATTACGATTGGAGCCAATATGCCTTAATAAAATGTTGATAACAAAAAAGATACAGGGTGTCAAAGTTGGAAATTAAAAATTGAATTTTCGTAATAATTATAATATTTTTGAGTGTATGAACGTGAAAATTTAGGGGTAGATGTTTTTGTATACGAGAAATCATAATTTGTTATCTATTTCGATGTATCTTCTAGAGGGCGCCACATACGCCGTGTTTATGACGTAAATACGAGCATAATTTTTTTATCCACAACGTTAACGCTTCTTTTTTTTAAAAATCTTANAACTTGATAATTTGTATTTTAATGTGTACAAAGGGATAATGTTTAATTATCAAAATTAATGTGTTCATTAGCGCACACTACGATAAAGTTTCCTGTAATGAAACATGCAGCAGATTGTTGAAATGCGTTTTTCTTGAAAACGGACAATTTCTAGAGCTAATGACAAGTATACCATTTTTTCACGAAAATAATGTAGGTTTAAGATTTTTTTTAAAAAAAAGAAGCGTTAACGTTGTGGATAAAAAAATTATGCTCGTATTTACATCATAAATACGGCGTATGTGGCGCCTTCTAGAAGATACGTCGAAATAGATAACAAATTATGATTTCTCGTATACAAAAACATCTACCCCTAAATTTTCACGTTCATACACTCAAAAATATTATAATTATTACGAAAATTCAATTTTTAATTTCCAACTTTGACACCCTGTATCTTTTTTGTTATCAACATTTTATTAATGCATATTGGCTCCAATCGTAATATTTTGAAGTAAAAAAATCTAGTATGTCTCTATGGACCATTACTTACGGACCACCCTGTATAGTTTGATATTATTATTATTCTACACAAGACTTTCTTAATGTGAGGTGTGAGGTCTGGTAGGCAAAACTAAATTTATAACAGGACTGAAAAATACGCAATTAAATAAAATGAGCATCTGAAATTGGCACATAAATAATTACTGACAACAATTTTTATCACTCTGTAGAAACTAATTCAGGGTTAAATTAAAGCCGATATAACAGCATTATATAGTCTAATGCTGATAGTATGCTTTATATGCATGAGATAGAACGTTTAATTCACAATATTGGATTGTCATTTATTTCATCTAAGCTGTGATATGTTAATGATAAAGGCATTCCTTCATTGCATACCAAATAAATTAGTGTAATATATAAACCTAGGTAATGTGTCAGCTTAAGCATAACAAAGCAAAAACTGATCTTAAATGGTGCTTAATAAAACAAATTAGTTTTGTTTCTTATAACAATTTTTTTATCAAATGTTAGTAGTATACAATAGTAATTTGTTTCTAATTGGACATAAACAGATTTAAACTAACTCTTATTAATATCGTCACTAAACCGCACTTTAATTTAGCAGGTTAATAACTTGATTACAACTTTTTTAAGTTTTATTGCGGTGAAATAACGTTAATAAAACAATTGTCGACCATCTAAAAAATAATTTTCTAACTTTCCATAAATAGACGCGTCACTACAGCAGTAAATGGACTAAAAAAATCGATGAATTGACGTCCGCTATTTTATTATTGAAATGTGCAGAGGAAAGCATTTGAAAAGGTGCTCATCTCGTGAGTCAATTTTTTTCATTAGAAACATTGTCGTTTTTTAAACAGTTTCGGTCGAAAACAGTTTTTCTAATATATTGGAAAAACTATGTATTTTAGAGAAAAGTGTTCAACAGACAAAATATGCGCTATAAAAAGACTTACAAAATGCTGCCTGATAGATTAAAATCGGATAAATTGTTTAAAAGTTATTGCAAAAAGGCATAAAAACATGGAAAAACAGCATTTTTTCAACTTGGTTGTTATTTGTTGGAATTTTATAAATATGCCAAAAAGTTGTGAATTTTATTGTTCTTCAAAACTGTGCGGAAGATGGGCGCTGTGGGCCCAATAGTTTATGCAAAATTCTATTTTTTATCCCGCCAAAGGCAAAAATGCATAACTTTAACCTTCTGCCTCTCAGAAAGTTATTAACAAAAAAGGGTTTAGAAAGTCGATTTTTAAAGCTTAAAACCTAACTTTAAATTTAAATGAAATTTTGATTTATTGCCAGGGGCCCTTTTGATTTTTACATTAAAATTAGGTATACATTTTACCACTTTTTTTTTTATAAAAATGTACATTATCTCCAAAACCATGCATAATATTTAATTTTAAAAAGTGTGATTATACACCGTGTCCACCTAGCGCGCGTAAGTCCAATATCTAGGTTAATAAAAGATATAACTTAACTTTTTTTCTACAGGGTTGCCTACTTTCCCGAGCTGCACAAAATGAAAATATATTTGCATATGCAGGGTGTTCAGTTTATCCTGGGAAGGTACCAACTTAATTTTTTTAAATGGAAACCTATATTTTTATGGCATTATCCTATTAAAATATTGATAGTTTTCGAGATAATCGACTTCTAATTTTTTTCCATATTTTTCGTCATTTCTATTAGTTGACATAATTATGATTGTACGACAGCTAGAAATTATTTTTTTTCAGGAACTGTAGAGTGAAGATGGCTCTTTCAAAAAACGTATCAAAAGTTGACCTGCGATATACAGGGGGCAAAAAAAATCGTGCCAAACCTGATAATTTAAAATTTGAAAAATCTCGACTTTTTCAAATAGAACACTCTGTCTTTTATGATTTTGTAGACCCTACAATTTTTTAATAAAAATAAAAAAAACATTTTTATGTAAAATACCGGATTTGCGCCCGTTCCTTTGTCGAGAAAAATATTGTAAGGGTATTTATTTTTATTAAATTTATTAGTTGTCTAGCTACACTATTTAAAATAAAAATTAATAACTGAAAAAAAAAAAATATTTGAGTTTAATAAATAAGTTTTTATGAAAAGTTACCATTTATTTGTAAATAAAATCAAAAAACCATAAAATCGCTACAAGTGATTAACAATTAGCAAAATATGGGAAATGTTTGCTAGCTGCACGTATTTACAAAGCAAATAATCCAAATTTACAGAGATTCCCACTGTTTTGAAAATGTGAAGGAAAGGTTTGAATGAACAGCAACTGCGAATTATGAGAAAACTACCAGGAGACTTGAAAGTAACAAGGATAATATTTAGTTTAAAGTTGTGGCGTGTGCTGTTGAAAATCCAAATATTAGTTCCAGGAAATTAGTAGCAACCTTGGAGTTTTCAAAAGCTTGGCAAATAAAATATTGAAGAAGAAGTTTCATCCGCATTATATTGAAAATCAAGCACCTTACCGTAGTTAGGAAAGTTATTAGTGAAATTGGAGATTAAAAAATTTGGATGAATAGAATTTTGAAAAAAGAATACTCATAGTCAAAAACTTAAAATAAATGTTCAAACTGTCCACCGTTGTTTTCTACACAAAGCATTCATCTACGATGAAAATGAATGTGAACATTTCTTAACATTTGAGGCGTTATAGTTAGAAACTCGTTTTGGATCGTTTCTTTTAAGTCTTGAATATCCGTTGGTGGTACTTCGTATACTCGCTCCTTGATATAACCCCACAAGGAAAAATCCAGACTATTTAAGTCAGGCGAACGTGCGGACCAAGGAAGTGGATCACCACGACTTAACCACTGGTTTGGATATACGTGATCTAGGTGTTCTCTAACCTAAAAGATAAATAGGTAATAGGAAAAGTATAATAACAATAAAATAATCACATTACATCCAAAGGAACGGACGCAAATCCGGTATTTTACATAAAAATGTTTTTTTTTGCAAAAACTACGCCACTTAGGTATAGGGAAAGCTATTAAAAAATTGCAGGGTCTACAGAAAGGCATCTAATGAAATCATAAAACACAGGGTGTTCTATTTGAAAAAGTCGAGATTTTTCAAATTTTAAATTATCAGGTTTGGCACGATTTTTTTTGCCCCCTGTATATCACAGGTCAACTTTTGATACGTTTTTTGAAAGAGCCATTTCCACTCTACAGGTTCCTGAAAAAAAAATAATTTCTAGCTGTCATACAATCATAATTATGTCAACTACTAGAAGTGAAAAAATGAAAAGTCGATTATCTCGAAAACTATTAATATTTTAATAGGGATCATAACACAAAGTCCCGTTAATTTTTTACGTAGAATTCGATAATGCCATAAAAAATATAGGTTTCCATTAAAAAAAATTAAGTTGGTACCTGCCCAGGAAAAACTGAACACTCTGTATATGCAAATATATTTTCATTTTGTGAAGCTCGGGAAAGTAGGCAACTCTGTAGAAAAAAATTAAGTTATATCTTTTATTAACCTAGATTTTGGACTTACGCTTGCTAGGTGGACACGGTGTATAGTTAATTGAAAACACAAAAAAATAATGTTCTTACGCCCTTTTGGAGCCGAGTTAGACTTTTTTTTATCACATCGCCTCTGTAAAAACAAAAGGGCCCCTTTGAATAAATCAAAATTCCATTTAAATACAAAACTAAGTTAGGTTTCAAGCTTTAAAAATCAACTTTCTAAACTCTTTTTTATTAATAACTTTCGGAGAGACAGGAGGTTAAAAGTTGTGCATTTTTGCCCTTGACGGGATAAATAATAGAATTTTGCAAAAACTATTAGTTCCGCAACGCCCATTTATCGCACAGTTTTGAAGAACAATAAAACTCACTACTTTTAGGCATATTTATAAAATTCCAACAAATAACAACCAAGTTACGGATAATTAAAAAAATGCCGTTTTTCCACGTTTTCTTGATGTTTTTTTGCAATAACTTTTAAACAATGTATGCAATTTAGGTCTTTTTATTGCGCATATTTCGTCCGTTGATCACCTTTCTCAAAACTCAATAGTTTTTCCAATATATTGGAAAAACTTATTTTCAACCCAAAACGTTTAAAAAAAAAAACATGTTTCTAATGAAAAAAATTGACTCACTAGATGAGATACCTTTTCTACTGCCTTCCCCTGCACATTTCAACAATACAAAAATAGCGGACGTCAGTCAATTCATCGATGTTCTAAAAAGGTACAGAAGACATTTGAAACGCCAGAAAATTATACTAAGCCGTTAACCAGAAGTTGCTTGGACAAAAATAATATATAACTGATAATATCTATGCAACTTTTCATTTAGGCGTTTCTTTTTCAATATACAGGACGTAAAAGTTAACGTTTTTGAATATTTTTACTAGTAACCCCTCTTGTTTTTAAGACATTCAGTTGAAATTGTTCATGCGAGCACATTTTAATTTTAGCTTAAAAAACAGGAAAACAGTTCAATTGTTCCATCAACTTTTTCCAACGCACACTGGTTCAAAGGCATTTTCTTTTAGATCAAGCGTGTCTTACTTTAACTTCTTTTATTCACAATGAGCGATGTAAAACCACAGAATATGTTTTGTTGGGAACAAATAAATAATAATAAATTTAAATTTCGATGCTAATAAACTCCGTAATCTAATGAAAATTTTAGACTTTTAGACGTTATGTATACGAGGTCTGTTTAGAAAATAAACTTTATTTTTTTAACGTTATTAAAGTAAAAAAACAGTGAGCATCACTATGAGAGTGCCTCGAGACTGACGTGCTTTCTTGGGGTGTGGAGATGTCATCCATTGTGATGATTGAACTTTTGTCTCAATGTCGTAGCCGCAAACCCAGCTTTCGTCTCCCGTTATGATACTTTGAATGAATGTTTCATCGTCATGGGATTGTTCAGAGTTGGCGACAAATGTCCACACGATTTTCTTTCGGTTGTTCGGTCATCAAATGAGGAACATTTTTGCTGCAACTCGATGCATATCCAATTTTTCGTCAAAATTTCAATCGGCAATTTACATGTACCAGATTTGTGATATTCTAAATGTGGGAGTCATCAGTTGAAGTCGACGGCCTTTATGGTCGAGGATCATCTTCAACTGACTGATGACCACTTTTAAGAAGGTTCGATACATCTCTTGCGGGGCAGGCGGTGCGGGAGGGAAGCCTATGCTTATACACGGTAGTTTCGTTGTAGTAACAACGAATGAAATTTATACAACACATATTAGTTTGCATATATTTTTCGTGTTTAATACACGGCAATTAACTTTTTATTTGAATAAAAGTGTCTATTTATTCATTAAGAGATTGTAAAAATATGGATGAAATCTGGCAGCATTGCCATGACGTGGCGGTAAAAGTTGGGTCAACTGTCATTACTGTCAACTGTGTTTACTGCTTTGCGCGTATTCCGTAAACATGAATGGACATCCAAAATACAACTGAAAAGCAATATAAAATGCGTATGAAACAGAATGTGGATTGATGAGAAAAAAGTAAAATGTGCAAACCGAGAATCCATATGACAACTATCAAGAAGCTCAGTGTATGATAGTGAGACGTCAAATTGAAGATTATGACAGAACATCTATACTGTTCGTTTTGCAAAGAGATCCTTTCAATTTTTGTTTCAAATTGCATTAGATCACGAAAAATTTATTTATTATTACTACATATGTTTTCGATTGCAATAATTTTATGAGCTATAATCGAGCTATTTAAATATAGCGCGTCAGTCGAAGCGTTAAATACAGCGTATAGTGTTGCCATATTTCCTTTCATTGGATTAGATGTTTGTTCGAATTTGTCAAAATGTTATATATTCATTCCATTATCTCAATAATTACATTGTAAGTGCATATTTTTATTGTTTTAAAATGTTTAGTAATATTTAATTCTTTAATTACAATTTTATTTTCCCTATCCTAACCATTTTTAAGAGCAATATTCACGTTTGATTAAAGTTTTTTCCCAACTCCCATAAGAGCCTGTATAAGAGCATAATTTTTAACATCAATTTTCAAAAAAACTATATTGGCAATCGATCTGATATTTTTACACGAGGCAGCTGGCATATTTATTAACAGATTTCAATGATTTTGAAAATTTTCTTACCATTCTTTTTTCGGTATCGAACTTCCTTAAGTCGTAAGCTTGTTTCAAAAGTTTTCCGTGAAAGTTTTCCCCAGTTTCACGCAAAGTTATGCGTTGCATCGTTGTTCCAAATAACAATATCACGCAACCTAAATGAGATATCAACAATCAAGAACATGTGGTTACAGAGGAGATTATGCGCAACACAATGCTACCAACCGCATGTCACTAAATGTCTCCATTAGCGCGTAATTCAAAATGTTAAGTTATTTTGCTGAACAGACCTCTTATGTCCGAAACCAGCAAAATATATATTTTAAAAACTTAATACTAAAATTACATAAGAATTATGTATGTACTCATAGAATAAGAGTCGAAGTATCTCGAAAACAATGTTGTTATTAATAAGACTATTTTTTTAAATTATGCTTTAACATGCTGTGCATTTAAAAAGAGGTAGTTCTTTTCAGCCCACATAATATGAGGTTAACTGTTTAACCTACTTTATTGCAACCCTCAGTATATTGTTTAAATATACCTGAAAACCCCAGCACCCAAGTAGAATTTTTCGGTAGAAGTTTAAACTAAGATTCTTATAATAACATAACAATAAATAATAGGTTTCACAGTCTAAGCGCTAAAACGCCAGAAACTGAGGTGAAGTATTTATGAGTAATAGAACTTTTCTCACATTTATTTAAATTTTCTAATGATATTACGTGACTCGTAAATTATATACAGACACTTAAGTATATTATAATTTAAAACAAATGTACGTAATATGTACATCACATGAAAAGATCTGACATATGGTTACAACAAAAAATTGTCTTAAAACATTCGCGCTATTGGCGCAAATAAGAAAGGGAATGGATTTTTAAATAAATAAGTGCACATAATATGCACGGTAATGTTAAGGTCTCCCATTGAATTACGTAATAATATTTATGGATTACATTATTTAAACTTGCTTAAATGTGAGTAATGCAAAAATTCGTGCATTATTATTCTACTTTTTTCTTTATAGGTCAATACCATCAGCACACATATACATAACTCAAAGAGATAATGTTTTACCATAATAGGGGTTTTTATCTAAAATCTTAATTTGGAATGAGAATCATAATCTACACTGATAAAAATTGTGGAAGTTCAAATAGTTTTTTTATATAATGATGATGATGATTCATGGTCATGATATACTTGACAACAATTGCACGTTTGAGTGTGTATTTTTTTCTTGCGATATATTCTTATCTTTTACGTTGTACTTCTACTATAATAAAATGTATAAAATATAATATATAAAATTTTTGAGTAAATTCAATTTCAACGTCACAATATTAGCCACACGTTTTTTAATACTGTGTATGAATTTTTGTAAATTTGACATACACTGGTCGAATTCCATTGCTTTTAAATTATCCATGCTAAATTTCATTAATAAATAAAGCAAAATGTCGGAGTTATTCTATTTTAAAAAATCACTTATATCCCTCAATTTTTTTCGAAAATTGATAATAACTTGAAAACTGTCACATTTTGGCTTATAGTACCCTATATGAAAATAGTCTAGAATTTGCCGTAGAATTAAAAAAATGCAAACATATACAGAGTGTTCCATTTGAAATAACAGAGTTGATGATGACATCCGGTATAACCGGAAGTGCGAGAAAGTTGACACTATTTTCATTGAATAGATCTTTTTGATAAACCCATGTATACAAATTTTCAGATTTCAATTTTGACTACTTTTTGAGACTATCCTGCTGGGCCCTCTTCGTGATACATCCTAAATTTCGTCGCAATATTTCAGGTAACACAAAACGCTTCAATTAATTATATTTTATTATTATTATATTATTAAGTACGCAATACAAAAATTTGTGGGTTTCAAGGATTTCAAGCTGAATCTGATTATGTAAAATAGTAGTAATGTACACAATTCTAGTAATTCAAGAATATGGTAACATAATACTATTTGCTTTTCAACACACTTTTAAAAATACGCTAAGACGTTTGCTGCTACGTTAATCTAAATGATGAAATATAATTTCCTTCGACAAAGGGACACAAATTTGGGGAAGAATAATTACCGCAATGGGAGCATTTTTTAAAGTTGACGAAGTCGTTTATTAAATTACTTAGTTGTAATTATTCGCCTCTCAGGTTTAGGTAAAACGTGTCTAAGAATTACGGTGGTAATGAAACTAACGAATTAACTTAACCTACTTAAGGATATAGGAGGGCGGCAAGATATTTCTCTTAGATGTGATGGCATGTTTAATTCAGGCAGAGTATCTAACTTCTGTCTGTTCAAACTTAATATTATTTATTACTAATTTTTGTGTAATATATTTATACTTTCAGAGAAATGAACGGAGCAAACCGTAATCTCAACACATTTGAATGTTTAAAAATATACTTAAAATAAAATTAATTGATAACGTTGTTGTACAAAGGTCATTTCTTGAAAAATTTTTATCCTCGTTTTCATAAAGGTAGAACTTATATTAAACAACCTACTTTTGCGCAATGGAAAACTTATTATATGTTTCATTATTTGCATTAACGCGAAATTTATTTTATTGTACAATAATCTTCAAGGAGATTAGAAACTCAAAAAAATTGTTACGTGTACATCTCTTTAACTTCTCATGTATTTAAATTGAATTTAATTTAAATAATTTAATAATTAATATAATTAATTTAATAATTTAATAATTAAAAATTTAAATTTTAATTTAAACAGAAAATGGCTTGCTTTTCGAAAAATATCGAAGAATTTTCTTTGTTAGTAATACCAAACCGAATTAAATGCATTTAATCAGTTTTCAAAATATGTATAGTGGCATCGAAGGTATTTTTTCCAGCTGCTGCAAGTTGGCAAGGTTGTGTACCAACTGAATGACCAATTGAGTTATTAGCTCAAATTTCATCCATCTACTTCAAACATCTGATTAAATGTATTTTTTTTAAATTTCGACAGTATCTCGAAAATGAAGAGACTTGTTCAAATGATTTTTTTCTCAGAATGAGGTCTTCCTCCTATTATATTTTGGAAACTCTTGCAAATTTTATAAAAATGAAAGATGAGTTCTAATGTCCTAAAGCTATAATTAAGAAAAAAGACAAGGATTGTTTAAAAAACTGAATGCGGTATATTTTATACATTGGCATTTAAACAGTTAAAAAACAAGCAGACCTGCGTTCCAGATCTTATACCGAGTTATTTAGTAAAAAACTGTGCTTACGTTTTGTCCTATCAACTATATATTATATTTAATCTATCTTTGAGAATGTAAATCTTTCCATCTTTATGGTAGAGAGCTAGGGTATGTCCATTTTTGAATTCGGGAGACTCAACCGATGGCGATGTAGCGAACTATCTATCGTCCTGTTACCAAATAACTTTACTAAAGTTATACGCAAGTTTTCTAACACTCACAATCCTTTATTTTAGGTATTGATTACATACGACTAGTTTCGAGGTCAAAATTACACCTCATCATCATACAAGGCTGAAAAATTTTATGTAATAACAAATTTAAAATTTGTAACTTGTTATATAAAACTTAAAACTTATATTTTGTTTACAATTTTTAGTTCTTACATAAAAATCGTAAGGTGTAATTTTGACCTTTAAACTAATCGTATGTAATCAATAAATTTCTTATTTGATATGTATGATATCAATGTATCAAATTTACAATAGACCACTTTTAATATTTTATTTTTTTGTATTCTCGTTGTATTATTGTACTTACTTTATTTTAGATAATGTGTGTTTGTGTAATGTGTAATGTGTGTAATTGGGTATGTTCCTGTTGGACTAATAAACGTAGTTAATGCTATTTCATGCCATTAGGAATGTATTAAATCGAATTAAGTATAAACGGAAGATTGGTAGTCAAAAGCATATCGGATACGTACTTTTGATATCAGGCAATGCATTTAGCTTTGTATAGACGTTTTATGTTCTTTATTTTATCTTTTTAGTATACTATCCTGTTGGTCGTAGGACATTTTTTTTTAATTTGTGAATCAACTTTCAAGTGTCAATAATGCCATTCCGATTATAAATTTCAACGATAAGGAAAAGATCTACATTTTTCGATCCGAAAAAAGAAGTCAAAGTTGCGGTAGATTTTTCACATTTTTTCAATTATTTTGCAATACGCGCACAATTTGCACAGGAAAGTACCTTAGAGGAATTTTAAGCCCAAGATGAGTCAAGTAAGTTACTGTTTGATTTATTGAAAAGAAAATGTCTTATTTCCGAAAAACTAGATTTTTGCAAAAATTATCAAATATTTTGCAATTTTAAAAAATCGCACTTATTCCACTTGCCAAGGACCACATATTCTGAAAGATTCGTAAAAAAACCTTTTTTTGTTTTAAATATATAGAAGTTTTAAAAAGTGCGATTTTTAGTATTTTTTTTCCAATACCTAACTAATACATTGTTTATCAATTGACATTGGCCAGGGGTCAAAATTTTTATTATAAAAAGTTCTACAACTTTTGTCTAAAATGTTTTTTCTAAAATGTTTAGTTTTTTTAAATGAAAAAAAAATGTATTTTGGCAACTTTGGACGCCATTTTTAAAATGAAGCCCTAACATTCAGCTGGGGTAAAGTAGTTCATTTAATTCTACGGAGTTATTCCTAATTCTTACGTGTCTTTGATTACTGAACTAAATTTTGACAAAAGAACGAATCTACTATATGTTGTCGTGCAAAAAAATAGTGCTTGCGGTTTGCGAAGACTGAAACAAAAGTAACAATTTTCTTTCCACTTTTTCTACTACAGTTCAATATCTTTAAAAATCAAATCAACCCAGTGTAACAAATTAATTTAGACCAGGTTTTTTATATACATGGCCTTGTAATAAAAGTGCAGCAAATAAAAAATGCCGTCTGTTTCATATTAATCAGTTTCAAATTCTGTCTAGGAATTTACAAAAACATAATACCATTGTCTGTGAATATAATGATTGATTGATATAATTAAAACTGACTTGTTCAACGACAACTGGAAATTTCGACAGACATTTACAACGTCGCCCATATATTTTCAGAAAGGACAAAGAAAAAATAATATTGGGTGTAGCGACATAATAAAATAAGGAAGTGACCTACTTATCAATAAAATGGAGGTAAAAGGTAATATGTATTAAGAATCATAAATTGCATTTACATATGAGGACAGTATTTGCTGTATCTACTTAATTGTGGATGGATTAACAGCACATTATTTACAAGGTTTTGTTAATTTATTGTCAAATTATTTATACAATATATATCGGAAATTGGTGAAATGATAATCATAATAATATAAAAAAAACTGACATTTGTTAATAATGCCTGTACCATGTGATTGTTAAGGATAGTTGTGCAAGCTTGCACAAAAGTATTATCAAATATTATGCAGTTATGCAGCTGTACCCATCTTCAGTTTAATCCCAACGTAAAAATTAGGGTAATTCCTACTTTTTATATCGAGTTTAGATAATGTTCAGTTTGGGATCGAGGTAATTTCGGTAATCCCCGACCAAATTTTGGAATTAGTTTAAGGAAGGCATTTTAATGCTTAATTTTCAATTTTTTGACGAGGGTTTTAGAAAATATAAGAAAGTAAATAACATGTCTTCTACAGGCTATAAGATAAGCTGACAATACGTTCAGAATAAGAAAAGAAAAGCATATTTTTACTTCTTATATTTACCGTTACTTTTCCTGAACTTTACACGTCTGTTGAATATACAGATACATACAAATGAATTACTCATAATTATTGAATACTTTTAGAATATTCTCGACAATACTGGAAAGGCACATTCTGATGCTTATATGGGTGCCAAGGTTTTTCATATTTCAACATTTTTAAAGTTTAGATAGATTTTCTTGTTCTATCATTGTCTTACAAAAACTGCGATTTCTTCTCTATAAAACGCCTGCCTTAACCATGATTTTTTTGTATAAACATACAAGTAATATTAACAATTTAAGTTCCCATCATGATAAGAATTTTAATTCGGAATTAATATTTATAATCTCTTCCCAAAATACGGGGATTATAAATTTTCATTTCAAGGATATCCGTACTATGTTGATCTAATTAGTAGCTTATAGTTATTGACCCAATTTGTAATTAATCTTATAAATACATTTTATAGTTGTCGATAAATGGACAATTACGTAGTTAAAATTGATTTGTCATTGTATGGAGTCTATGACATTGGAGTACTTCAAAAGCATCTATTACGATATGGTTATAAGTTCCGTTAATTGTTATATTTATTATATAAAAAAGTAATAAATGCTTTGTAATAAGAAATAGAAATTATTCTATAGACAGATAATTTATGTAAAATATGCTGCTCAAGTACCGTATATATATAACAAAGTTATCATTTATATATATACAAAAAACTTTGAAAAAAACTATTATTACCTTCAAATAGAAAAATAATTCTATAGATTGATAATGTATATAAAAATTACTACTTGAATACAGTATACAGGGTGATTCACAACTTATCTAAAAAAATTTTGGGGAATAGATGCGGCATGAGAAATGGAGTTAAAAACGTAAAACAATTTTTTG
Source organism: Anoplophora glabripennis (assembly GCF_000390285.2). Taxonomy (NCBI): domain Eukaryota; kingdom Metazoa; phylum Arthropoda; class Insecta; order Coleoptera; family Cerambycidae; genus Anoplophora; species Anoplophora glabripennis. The sequence continues at coordinate 324,621 of NW_019416301.1, read as the reverse complement.
TAAAATCCTTATAGTTTCCGAGAAAAAAATTATTGAAGTTATAGTAAATTCATCCACTACATAGCTGGACAACTGTAGTCTCTAGCGTCATTCGCAATACGCGTGGAGAGCCATGTGACTCCTAATACTGAAATCCGTCGTTGCGATAGTTTTTACCTGTTATGTGTGGTGATTACAACAGTTTTTTAGTAGTTAGTGTCAAAAATAGTTTGCGTGTATTGCAACTCAGACTTGATGGATATCGTTTTAATTTATGGTGAAGCAAGACAGCATTTGTATTATGGTGAAGCATTTGTGTTATGGTGAAGCAAGATATCATTTGTGTTAGTTCGTAGAAAGTGAGTAAGACGGACCCAAATGTGTTTACACTTTAGTGGATAAAATTTTGAACAATTGTTGTTGTAACATCAGGTGTGTCAAATGATTTTATTATTTAAAAACGCAAATTAATTTTATTAATAATTAATAAAGGCAAAAGCATTTGAATTTGCCGATATAAAATAGGTGCTATAAAATTCTATTTATTTCTTTCCTTGCGAAAGTTTTTGTCCGTTTTTATTACACCGCCATGCCGGTCGCATTGTGCGAGGCCAGGTTTTACAGTGGACCAGTTTCCAGTGCCGTGCAGAAGTGTATTTTTACATCAATTACGAACTGCCCTTTTTGATTTTTTCTTTACAAAATTGTATTTGTAAGGGTCCCATGTACATCCAGAATTTTTATTTATAAGTTCTGAATCACCCTGTACATGTATACAAACATGGGCGCCGCCAGTGGAGGGCAAACTATTTGCCCTTGGAAATTTTAAAGATATATATTTTATGTGATTAGAAGTAAAAAGTGAGTATTTAAAAATTGTTAGGAATTTTTTTAAACCTAATATCAATATTGAGATAATAAGGTCAAGATACCAAGACGGCAATATTATTTTGTTAATACCCCGGTGGACTAATTGCAAAATTAAGCAGGCATTTGTTTGACATGTAGTTCTAAGACAGGCGATTATTTGTGTTTGTGGCTCTAAGATATTTTATTGCCTAGCGGTTTTAGTGTTCATATTTTAGTGTTTACTGTTGAAGTTTCTTGAGGATTGAGTATCATCAATCTAAGTTTATAACATTGATTGAATATATTGAACTAAGTTTTTCCAGTGTATGTATGAAATCAAAATACTGTAGAAACTTTCTTATTTAAAATTGTTAATAAATGTACCTATTAGGCATTAGGAAAACAAAACATTTTATGTGTTTAATTGTGTATTTATACAAAGATAGAGATGGGGTGGGGTGGGGTGGAAATCTGGGGAAAAAAGTGGGCCCTAAACGTCTGGAAGCAACGGTAAGTCAAAGCATCTATTTTTTATTTATACCATTATTTTCTGTGTGATTTATTAGACGAATTTTAGTTTGAGTCTCTAGTAAATCCACTGTTTACTTTTAGTTTTCCATTAAAAAAGAATTGAGTATTATGTATGTCTCCCTTGTAAAATTTTCCGACTGCGCTCATATACACTAGTTGATTTTTATACCGTGTAGAAGCAAAATATGAAACATTTTCATTATTCCTCAAATGATAAAGTTTAGCGTTTGTTATTGTTCAATTTCATCTGAAATTATAATTACTTACAATAAGTAGATCTTGGCCAATATTTCTGGATTTATTAACCTTATGTCACTAGGGATAACTGGTTCTACATGAATCTGGACGAAAATTAAATATATACTTATAAATTTATACCGGGTGATTCAGTTTGATATTTGCGGCCTCGTATCGCTTTTATTTTAATAAATAGCTATAACAAACCCTATACATTTTAAAATCGTCTAAAACTCTATCTAATGACATTAGCTTTAGCGTTCTTTCGGTCCTCTCCATAAATTAAAATCATATCTAGTTTTTCTTGGTTACTGTAAGTATTCATGTTATAATTAGTTTTATAGATAGAATAGGTAGGTATAAAATGTCAATTATTTTGACAAACCGTTATTTAAAAACATCAAAATTCAGTTGTTTCCACAGCTGGCTATCATTTTTCAGATTAAAGCTACTAAAAGTAGGGTTCATCTTTTTTTGCTGTTTTTCTAGCAATATTTCTAATGAAACTATAGACTTCCTTACATAGCTGAACGCAGAAAAAAAATATCTTCCAGAATTGATAAAAAAATATACAGAGTGCCATTTGAACGAAAACAGTTGACTGTAGCAATTTTGACTTATGTTACCATGGAGACGATCTAATAATGGCATTTCATAGAGTTTGAGCGGCGATTTAAAAATATATAGGGTTTGTTATAGCTATTTGTTAAAATAAGAGATACAGGGCCGCGAATACCAAACTAAATCAATCGATATATATAAAAAATGATGTCTAAACGATTAGTTGAACGTGGATGAAATACATGAAAAAGCTTCTTTTTAGAATGAAAAATCGATTTGAAAACCGCTAATAACAATAGTTAAGGATTTAACAATAAAAATTAGAATAAAGTGCATTAGTGCAGCACAGTAAAATAATGAGCCTACACTGAAAGAAGTTTGCTTATCTAGAATAATGTGTATAGCGCATATTAAAACTTTTATAACAAATATACAACTTTTATTAAAAAAAATCACTCATTAATCATTATTCAATCAGTTTAACTGGAAGGTGCTTAATACACCTTAAGCATCTATGAAATAATAGTCTAGGATATGGCGTTTCAAAAAATCCATGAACCCTAACTTTCTGCCGTTTGGTAAATAAGCTCCTGAGGGGCAGAATATGGCAGAACGACCAATTTCGAGATATAGGTGGGGGGGGGGGGTAAATCTGGTGAAAAAACTGGGCCCTAAACGTCTGGAAGCAACGGTAAGTCATAGCATCTATTTTTTATAAACCGGGAAAAACAGTGGCAAACAAAACTTTATGGCGGTTTCGGAGGGGGGTGGGGTTGAAGAAAACCGGAAAAAAAGTCGACCGTAGACTAGCAGTATGACGGTAATTTGAAATCCAGCGTGGCAGAATTTCTTATAAAACTCGAAAACTGCTGTAAAACAGTATAAAATAAGTAAAAACTAAAAAAAATTCTGCTGCTTGCCAAATAAGTTCCATAACGACCGCACAAACGTTATATACTGCTGGCAGGCATTTCCCAGACCCCTCTCCCCCACTGTAATGTCAATGTCAATGTTTGTCAATGTAATGCACGCCCACTAGCAAACGAACCATGTTACCCCTTTTGGGGTGGTCTAGGGGGGGGGGGGGCAATCTCTGCCAGCGATATGTAACCATCTTACTGCTAGTCTGCGGTGTCTGCAACTATTTTTCCATAAAAGTGCATGTTGTAACAAGAAAATCGCACTTGAGTAGATCCGATTAGGATCCAATTTCTTTTCCGGTTTTCTTCAACCCCACCCCCCTCCGAAACCGCCATAAAGTTTAGTCTGTCACTATTTTTCCCGAGTTATAAAAAATGGATGATTTGACTACCGCTGCTTCCAAACGGTAAGGTCCACATTTTTCCCCAGATTTCCACCCCCCCTCTATCTCGAAAATGGCCGTTCTGCCATATATATGTGGTATGACAAAAAATGCTCTACATCGACTCAGGAGCTTATTTACCACACAGTAGAAACGACGCGCCATATCCTATACTATAAAGCTTATAATAAATTACTTATACATTATTATGTGTTATAGACTTTATGTTCCAATTGTATAGTAGGGAAGATTTGTTGTTTAAAGACCAGTATCTGAATTTGTATATAACAATTGTATATAACAGAATTATTCTTTCTTATACTGATAATGTTTCCGTTTTTAACCTGTAAAACGCGTCTTATAATGGTTAAGTGATCGTTGCCTGCATAATCGGTTATGATCGTAAAATTTNTAGGGGGGGGGGGGGCAATCTCTGCCAGCGATATGTAACCATCTTACTGCTAGTCTGCGGTGTCTGCAACTATTTTTCCATAAAAGTGCATGTTGTAACAAGAAAATCGCACTTGAGTAGATCCGATTAGGATCCAATTTCTTTTCCGGTTTTCTTCAACCCCACCCCCCTCCGAAACCGCCATAAAGTTTAGTCTGTCACTATTTTTCCCGAGTTATAAAAAATGGATGATTTGACTACCGCTGCTTCCAAATGGTTAAGGTCCACATTTTTCCCCAGATTTCCACCCCCCCTCTATCTCGAAAATGGCCGTTCTGCCATATATATGTGGTATGACAAAAAATGCTCTACATCGACTCAGGAGCTTATTTACCACACGGTAGAAACGACGCGCCATATCCTATACTATAAAGGTTATAATAAATTACTTATACATTATTATGTGTTATGGACTTGTTCCAATTGTATAGTAGGGAAGATTTGTTTTTTAAAGACCAATATCAGAATTTGTATATAACAACTGTATGTAACAGAATTATTCTTTCTTATACTGATAATGTTTCCGTTTTTAACGTGTAAAACGCGTCTTATAATGGTTAAGTGATCGTTGCCTGCATAATCGGTTATGATCGTAAAATTTCCGACAGTCCGCTGTGCATAGACTATTACACGTCTAGTTTGATGAAAATAAACAGTATAGCACATGTTTTGTCGCGTTGTGGGAAATGGAAAATTATGTAAGTATCTAACTGTTTTATGGCTTGTAATTGTTTTGTTTTTTCAAATGTAAATCTTGTCTAAATCTTGAAAATTATTATTTTGTATGTCCTTTTAGAAACCCCTGATGTTAAGTTTTACATAAGAAGGAGGAACAAAAGGCTAACGGTGACAAAGAAGAGCATGGGTAAAGTCAATCAACCAGAGGAAGTAGAATTAGAATAAAAGAAGCTCAACCTTTCAGGGGATGCTTCACTCATAAGGTGGAAAATTCTCATGTAATAGGTACAAGAAAATACAGGTGCATCGTTACTAGAAAATAAACTGGACAGTTTTGGGAGCAATTTGTCGTCATTTTTTATACTTAAATATTTGTTATATGTTAACATTAGAACCTTAGCTTGTAATTACAGTTATACAATAAAACTTCTGAAAACTTAATGTCATATGTTCTTAACGCATACAGAGTATACAACAGTTTAATACATTTATTATTATAAAACTTATAACCAGTACTAGATGTTCTAATAACGAAATGGAACACTTTAATAACAGTTATTGCTATCATTTCGTAAAGGTTATAAAAAACGTTGAATACTAGTTATACAATAATTTAATAAAGAATACAGTTTATAGTCACTATACAACTGTGTTGGCAATAAGCGTTTTATATCCAATATTCACCTGTTTATCTGTCACATATAGTATACAATTGTCTTATAATGGCATTTGGAATTCTAATAAAGAATACAGCGCACTTCTTTCAGTGTAATGTACGTACGTTCTACATATCGATGATACAAGAATGGCGATCAGTTAAATGATAAATTGTTTGTATGCAAACTTTAATTGGCATTGACAAATGAGTGTATAATCTATTAATTTTTAAATCACTCTTTATTTGACTGACTAGATAGTAACTACTTTATTTAACAAGTTTGTGAAATTAAAATAAAAACATGGGATTCCCTTTTTAAAAATAAACCATTCGCTAATTATCTTTCTGTGGTTATTTCCATTGAAGTTGGGAAGTGGGTGCATCAATTAGTCATATACAGGGTGATTTTTTTAACCTGAAACATTCGAATATCTCGAGAAATAAGTACTCTAATAAAAAAATTTCGGAATCAAAATGTAATTATTCCGCGGAGGAAATACATTTTAGTGCTAAAATTAGTGCAATACTCTTCCTCCTTGTAGGTAGGGCAGGAGGTAACTTTGAAATGTTAAACAGGAACATTTATTTTTTGCAGATTCTGATTGTACGGCTAAAAGTACGCATACGATACTGCAATACATTTGCAATAAAAATACCGCGTTTTCACAGTAAATAATCAAAATTAGTCGTAAAATAAATTTTCAATTACTGAAAAATTACTTGTCTAGAAACTACTATTAACCCAGAACAGCCGTCCTTTTTTGGATACTTGGTTAACCCGATTTTCTTCGCTTATAATTTATTGGAGTGCTTGATTAAATCTGCTTTGAAACGAATGTATTTTTCTGTACTTTGTTTTAAAAATAGAATTTCTTTTGTTAAATATAATTTTTATTATACGTATTTACATTTAACATTTGTGTTATTTCTTTCTTAGTGTTTTTTGTAACTGCAAAAACACAAAATAAATGTACAAAGAAAGAAACAACTATGTCCATGTCGTTGTTCCTGGTTTACGCTAAAAATAGCTTCACCAGCCATTTACATTTCTACAGGTAACAATTTCCCAGTTATTCGAAATTTGTAAAATGAATAAACTTTTTTGACGACGAATTTGGAGCATTTACATTGCTGAATCGTATGTATAGGTCATATGGGAGTGAGAGATATCGAAAAAATTTCGTATATTACACTGTAAAAAAAATTAATACTCAAATTCACTCAATTTTATGAGTGAAACTATTGTAACGAAATTGAGTGTATTTTACTCAATTTCGATTTTCTGCTATTACCTTTGACTATATATAGTCAAGGCTATTACGTAACTGAGTGACTTTTGACTCTATATAAAACCAATGAAGAGATGACTTTTTCTCTAAAATGTGAGGGTTACTTTCTGTGTGCAGCAAAATAAAACTCTCTCTCAACGGTAAAATAAAAGTATTTCTATTGAAAACTAAGTGTAGAGAAAAAATATGTTGTCGGAGCGAGCGTTCGCTGAAGAGATACATGAGGATATTGAGTAATTTTGTACTAAGAAAATTTCCAAGGAAGGCGGTCCCCTAGAGCCTCCCACAACACCCGCCGCTGCTTCCATTTCATTAAATATGAGTGGTTTTGCACACTTTATGTTCTCTTAATTTAAATATCATTTAAAAAAGTCATAAACTACTAAGCTGCCTCAGTGGTTTCTACACAGATCTGTTTTAGAGACATTATTTTAGATCTAGATTAAAGGAATTGGTTAAGTGATCGGACGAATCATCTATTTAACCAAATATTAATCGAGACCCAATAAATTATTGTTTTTAATTATTGTAATCAAACCACTGCATTTAATCATAATTTTCACCGAATTAACGGATACTTGTCCAGCTCTACACGCCATACACCACATCACGAGATGACTTAATGGGGACGTTGGGAATAGATAAAGACAGTGCACGACAACCATAGGATGGGGTGGAGTCATTCAATAATGAGGACATTTACTCCGATTTAGCTACAAGTGTACCAAATACGAATTTATCTGCAGAATTTATTTAACGGGTACCTACATTAGAGTGAAAATATTAAGTTTTAGTTCAAATATCACAAATGATTAAAATTATCAAAATCCTCAATATTGAGGGAAAATGTACTCAATGATATTACTCAGTGGATTCACTCCGTACCTTTACTGCTTTCACTCACACCGATTCTTTTACATCTATTATTATTGTTATCTTGATTGTGGTTGTGTATTTCTTGACCACAGAGATTCTGAGATTATATAAAATATGATGCAGTGCCTTATTAATTATACAGGGTGATTCAGGAGGAAATGTCAATATTTTAGGTACGTATTCAGGGACCCAAAATAAACATAAAAGTTCCTATAAACATGGGTCCTATTCTTAATTCTCTCTCCTATTTTTATTCAATTATTTATAACAGGTAGGCTAGGTTCTATAGTTTTCAAAAATGCCACCGTTTACCTACTTCTAAACACAAGCCAACTCTCTCATGAATAGCTCGGGTCGCTTTATGAATGGATGCGGGTATGTTTCTTATAGTTGTTGCTGCTGCATTTATTATTTGATCCAGTAATGCATCTCTAGTGTTTACTTTACTTGAATATAACAATGATTTTTTAAACCACTTCCAAAGACAATAATCCAGAGAATTAAGGTCTGGCGATCTAGCTGGCCAATTATGCGGACTACCTCGACCAATCCACCAAAAAGAAAGAGAAAATCGTAAATTGAACATTGTTTAAACCTGTTATATAACGGCTGAGAGTAGGACCCATGTTTACGGAAACTTTTATGTTTATTTTGGGTCTCTGAAGAAGTACCTAAAATATTGACATTGAATCGCCCTGTATATTGTACTCTGAAACTATTTTTAAATTTCTTAGTGATGCCACCGACTTCGCAATCACATGTCAAACTGTAGATGTTACTATAAGTACAATTTTTATTTTTCTGTTCGGTCACAGAACATCGTCCTTGGAAACCTGACAAATTACGTAATATCCAATAATTTTGTTATTTTCTTTCTATAGTCCTTTGAAGTGTAAACAGATTTGTTCATGTTAATTTTATGGTAAATAGTATTAATATATTCTGATCTAAATGAGATATCTGTTTTAAAAATATTCATTAGTGACAAATTATTCTGTGCTAATAGCTATAGGGAATCCACGTGACATTTAAAGCAATCACAATGGGTCAATACGAAATTTACTCAAATAGTCAAATTACAATTCAATATCACTGTTTCAAGTGACAATTGCTGTTTATAATTTATGTTTTTGCTACAAAAAACATAACACCAACGTATTGACACCTACATTTAAAATCTGTATCATTTCCAAATATAGCTATACTTTATGTGAATTTGAGTCACTCGGTATATTATTTGCATACTGTCGCAGTTCGGCATCTGTCATATTTACTTTGTGTAAAAACTGTTACAATTAGTTTGTGCTATAATATAATTTGACCTTGATAATATACTTTAACAGTAAAAGATTATAATATTTTGATATTCCTAATTAGATTATGATAATTATAATAATTAATGTTCCCCTGTCAATTACTCGATTTACTTTATAGTTGACGACTAAAATTCAGAAAGAGAAATGTGTATTATAAAATTAAATTGCAATTTGTCATATGAATTTAGCTTTTTAAAGATTGTGATATTGGAAATTATCAAAATTAAGTATTGAAATCAAATGGTCAGCTGCTTTAAAACTAATTGATTATCGTGGAGTGGAAAAACTTAGAAAAATAATTCTAAACACTAAATTGATAAAATGTTTTAATTACCTACATTTTTACAATAATATTTTCATAGAACTAAAAATAGCAAAAAGTTAAAGTCAATATCTATAGACGTTGTCAGGTGCAAGAATTGAAAGTTGTTTATTTAAATTCATCATTTACTATACAACTTGTTTCTTTTATTTGTATGGATCTTACAATCGTACCACTTGCGAATTATATAAATTATTAATACGATATCACAAATTTGCAGGCTTATGTATTTTTTATGTTTATGATAATTGCATATTCATTTACAGCCATGGATACATAGAAGATGTATACATATAGCTTCAAAGAAATCATTGATTTTGCATAAATCACTAGTTAAATTTTGTCATGAAATGGGTAAGATATAATTATTAACGTATTAAACTATTCGCCATACGTAAGATAGCTTTGTTAATAATTTTCATAAATACCTACTAGGACTTCCAAAAACTTTATTATTATAGACAGTATAACCAGTAACCACACAATTATTGCTGTACTGTTACATACATAAAGTAACGAAATATACAAGTTTATATTTGACCATAGAATTATACAGAAAAAATCTTAAATAATTTGAGATAAGAACATGTTTAGTGTGCTTATAAAATATGGTGTCAAATTGCAACAAGAGAATCATTTAACCAAAAAGTTCATGAGTATAAAAACGTTTAGAAGAATAATTGCAAAATAAGCCAATGGATCCAAATTAAAATCGACATGGGTTTTTATACAGTAGACTTCTCTCATGACTTCCCTATTTGATATACTGGGTATTCAGAAATTAAGAAAATGTGAAATAGTCAGATAACTCAGTTGCTCTATTTTTGCCTATACGAAAAAACTTAGCAGTACAAATTATTTGCAATTAAAAAATAGGAACATATATCAATTTTGGTCTATATATTCATAGTTTTACTTTTAATAACAGACTTTGGAAATAAGATTAATAGAAATATACAGGGTATCTCACTAAGGTCGGCGAGGTACGATATTAGGGAAAGTATAGGCCCCAGAGCTTTTGATTAATAAGTCGACCAAGAGAAATCGCTAGAATAGTTAAGTTCGTAGCCCGGCCGCTAGAGGGCGCAATCTATATACCAAAACATAGAGTTGAATTTTATTCAGAAATGTTCCCTATTCAAGAATATTAAATATTACAAATATGTATGAATAGTCGGATTCATTGCACATAACTTTTGTTGCCTATTGACATTTTGTTCTATCTCCCGACAGAAAGGATGGGGGAAGCCCCTAATGTCTAATCAGAAAAATGCATTTTTTAAGGATTGTCTCATCAAAACTCCATAATGTTATACCTCATTGGAAAGGTCTTTTCATGCTTTATCTCGTGGTAAATACGTATTGTCATTTACCTCAATATACCGTTTTACAAAGAATGCTGTTTTATGGACTTTTCTCAAAAGTTTTAAATGCTATAGTTTTCTTTAGGTACATAAATGAATTCAGCACAAATAATTGATGAACATATAAGTTTAAAATTTCTAACGAATGTGTTGTTTATTTATTGGCGCTATTTATCCAAGTTTAGGTAGTTTCACGTTTTCTTCAAAAAGTGAAATAGCAGGATAAAACTTTTTAATAGGTTAGTTTGAAGAGCATGCAACAGTTACATTTTGGCGCCAAAAGGGGATTGGTATCTTTTTTGTTATCAATTTATTTGCAAATTAGTATGCAAAAAATAAATAATGATAATGAATTGAGGAACACGACGCTAACGAAAAGACATTTAATTAACAAAATAAAATGCGTTTATAAAAGAACCTCTCCTCCCGTTCCCGTTGAACTTTGCCACCTGGCAGTTCCGATTTAATCACTGTGGATTTTTATTTATGAAATATTTGAAACGATAAACGTACGTAGGTTTAAAATAAAGGTAAACTTGAAATTTGTTGCTACTTTTTAGTAGCGCTCAACATTTTAATTCAAATAAAAATTTAAAGTAAAACCACCTCGCACTATTTTATATTTTATTATTTTTTATACATTCTGTACATCAAAATTTAAATTTATTTGAAATGTGATTATTTTGACAAATGGAAATTTTTGACAAAAACGACTCTTCTCCAAAAAATTAATTAAAATTAAAACCGTTTTTCTTACTCGAGTTGAAATCTGTGGACATACCGTACTATTATTTATCGCATTATTTGTGTAATAAGGACGACATCATCGTATGGTATTGATTGTGGTGTTAACTATGTTGAAATTGATGAAGTTTTTTTTGTGTGATAATGATAATCTAGAAGTTTGTAGGTCATCTCTATAAAAGGTTAAATTGTAAATCATTGTGTATTTGCTAGATAAAAATTCAGTTTTATTCAAATTTGTCTAGAATAGTGTTAGTTGTTAGATATTTAAACAATTCGTTTTTATTAAAAGAGATTTACCAAATTTATTATCATAAAATAATTTATTTTATATACTGATCTCCAAATAAAATATCAACAATTACATAAATCACATATTAAAGTTATAACACGCTATAATATATATTCGGTAATTAAATAAAAAAAATAATAGTAATAAGTAAAAAAATATATATTCACCCTTTAATTTTTCAATCCAGATGGCACCTCACAATATTACTGACAATTTTGTCTCCCACACCGACCCGGTACTTGGCTAAACTGCATAAAAAAGAACACATACAATACACACTACACAGTTCCAAGGATTGTTTCAGTTGCCCTTCTATTACACACCCAAGAGCAAGAATACTAACAGCGCGATTTGCCCAAACTAACTTATGCAGTGAGCGGTCAGCAGAATCGTGATTTCAGGGATATCCCACGATGGAATTGTGGACAATTTTAAAAAATTTAATTTCCATAATGAAGCAGAAGACCACCCAGCAGCATTAGTACATATAAACAAACCAGTTCGGAGTTCTTGAATGGTCATAAAAATGTATAAAAATTGTACGTTTTGTGCTGATTAGTATTATTTAATTCTTGCTATCTATGGAAAATAATTTAAATTATTTTTAGAACAGTTATATTCTAGCAGGGAGATACTTTTACTATATCATAAACTGAAGCAATAAAGGCTATACAAAATTGGTTTATGAAAAATAAAATCTGTTAAATCCAAAAGAAATGATATGCAGATAATTAAATGAAAACAAAAGAAAATTGCAAATTTTGGTATTTATTTAATTTAACACATTGACGAACGTAATATACAATCATCTTGCAAATTATATCATTAGTGCTATTATTATTGTGAAACATATAATAAATTATTATAATATTAATGTATTCAAAAATATATATTTACCTACTTATCTACACATACATTTGTACTTGTGATAATTAAATGTCTATACAGACCATTTATTTATTTATATTTAGTTGTTTACATGATAATTTTAAATAAACATACACAAAAGTGTCTGAGTGGATAAGTATTATTTGTTAACTGCTAAATATTTATTTTGTTAAGATCTGACAAGAGTACTAATTTGTGAATTTTGCTACTTCTCAAAAAATTAAAACGATTTAATAAATGTACTTTTATAGCTCAATTAGTTATTGATTATGATTTGTTAACGTATAAAAAGCGGTACTTTTCTTTAAATATACTGGGGCTACGAAAGTATTGTCAACGAAATAACTCACTTGCTATTATTAGAGATCGGAAATGTTAGAGCGGCTGCAATGTGGTTCAGGTATGGCTGTAGGCCGGGTTCTCTTTTATATAATTTTATTCAAACAAAAAGTGACACAACCGTTGATTTTTTATAACTGCACTCTTTACATTATAAGAATATACAGGGTGAGTTTTTTTTCGATGTTTAGTGTAGGGATCTGGGAAAGTTTAAATGAGGAATGATATGCAGTTTTATGATCCTTATTAAATTTACTTCTATTTTCTGAAAAAACGTCATGGCTGAATCGATATTTGTAAAAATTCGAATTTGGTCAATTCCTTCAGATGCGTGTAGCTCCGTTGCTATTTATTTTACAAAAAAATGTTAAATTACAAAGTTTCAGGTTTTTGCAGTGTTAATAAGACAGTGTGATCAAATTGTTCGTGTGCACTTTCGTTTACAAGTTATAACATAAACTTCAAGCTTTTTAAATGTAAACACGCTAAATTTTGATTGAAAAATTGAAGATGCATCGAGTTGCAACAAAATTTGTTCCTCGTTTGATGCCCGAACAACAGAAAGAAAATCTTGTGGACGTTTCAGAATTACAACACGAGAACGTGAAAAACATAACAGTGTCTGTACATAAATATTATAGTACCCATGTGTAGTTCCACAACACTAACTGCCCCCAACAAACTATTTAATGTACCAAAAGATGAGAAAATGAGGAGGAAATCATGCAAACAAATTATCAGATTGCTCTTAGATAAAACCAGCTTCTGTAGCCATAGAATGTACAGTTTTTAAATTAACAATATTGTGTTAAAAGTAAATAATATAAAATCTATCCGGCGCACGTAGTTTGCATAAACACAAATGAGTAAGAGTACTTTGAAAAAGATAAATATCAATAATATATAAAATGGACAATAGAGTTTAAAAAAATAATGTTCGGCTATTTCTGAACAGACCTAGTAAAAGGTAACGCCTTTAGATCTATTCATTGCATTTTCAATAATTGAATGTTGTAAATATTCTCAATGTGACTGAACAATTGATGCATATTTTAGTTTGCACGTCACAAATATTTACATTCTTTACACGTCCTAAAAGTCTTTAACTATTCTCCAAAATAAAGTCTAAATTTTTAAAAACAGCGTTGTTCACATTTCACTGAACCGTTTCAAAAACAGCTTAAATAAAGATACAGAAAAAAATTATCAAATCGCATAAAAAGATAAAATGCATAATTTTGTGGAATTAAAAACATGTGGGTACTTTTGGATATTTCCGTATTTCACTTTGTAAAATAAGAGTGTACTTAAACTAAGAGTACTTAAAAATTTCATGAAAGTACAATTATTATACCAAATTTTAAATAATATCGTTCAAATAAAAATAAAATGCGTAATGTTAGGCGATCTTCCCCAATCAAGAAAAGTAAGACAAATAACAATAATTAAAATACACTGAGCTCGTAAAGCTTGGAATAAATTCGATAATTCGTTATTGAAGGGTTTTAACTGGAAATCCTTGCACACGTCAACTTTAGTTTATAAAATGTCACTTTTTTCAGCCATCGACTTTTTTTGTTTTGTTTGTTTTTGAGCTATGACGTCATCGGCAATTTTTTTAAATGGCAACCCATATTTTTTTCCACGGATTTCCATAGAGCACATTTTTCTGAGTACGAATATGTCAAAAACGTATGACCTTCAAGATGGAGGTTTTCGAGATATTCGGTTCCAAAGTTTCAAGAATACATTATACAAGCGATGACAAAATACTAATCATTTATCAAGTAAGCGCTGGAAAAATTACAGGTTTGATAGTTGTCAGAACTTTGAAGTTTGCCCTCGCAAGTTTGTGTTTTATTTTAAGTTGATTAATCATTATTCTATCGTATTATTCATTTCATTTGAAAATGGTCCGTCGTTGAAGTGAAAGAAAAATAATCGAAACACAACAAAAAAAAAGTCGATGGCTGAGAAAAGTGACATTTTACAAACTAAAGTTGACGCGTCCGAGGATTTCCTGTCAAAACCCTTCAATAACGATTTATCGAATTTATTCCAAACTTTACGAGCTCAGTGTAAGATGATATTGCATAGTTCTGTATCTCAGAAACGAATCGTTTTCGGCCACGTTCATATAAACTTTTCTTCTCAGGTATTCGATCAGAGAATTATCTGTATATTTTTTTCTGTGAAATATTGCAACATCCTGTATTTTCTTTAGAAATGAAGTCAATTTTCATATTTCCATGTAAATAGACATCTTGCTTGGGTTTCGTATATTCGGACCCATATTTATATGAATATTTTTCTCATTTCATTTGAAAGTTGCCTACAGAATTTTATAATGCTGTTTCTACTACATATGGTACAGTTTTATGTTCTGAATAAAAAAGTAATACAATATTTTCGTAAAAATTTAGAGAAAGAATTATTGGAAAATGTTTTAATCCTGGAAGGATTCGGCTTCGATCTAATGTCAGTTCGTCCTAAAAGTTATATCTTCTTAACTTCTGACCTTTTATTTCACAGTCCTAAAGTACACTGTTTTCGAGAAAATGTGGTAAAATGCACCATTTTATAAATAAAATTGACGCTATACATCAAAGGTTTTTTTAGTTTAGCACCTTGTGCGATAGAAAAAAAATATTCATTCAAAGTTTTGATATATTTTGGACGAATCTATAATCCCGTAAATTTTTATGTAATCACATCGGAATACTCTGTACAACTATTACAAACGTTCAGTGTACGAAACTGGGCTAGTAATTGTGTAATATTTAAAAATAATGGTCGATTATTTTTAACAATAATGACATTGCCTTATTTAATACAACTTTGAAATGAAACCTGACCAATTTAACCAAGTATATCATTCTGATGTATGTATAAGGAATGAGAACGCATATAACTCTTGCTTAAAGAACTGCACTTTTCAGTAGAACTGCAGACAGTTAATTTACGTGCTAGCTGAAGGGTATCGTTGTCCTTTATGATACCACATTTCACAGGAAGTCGGGTAGCGCAATTTTTTATATCAAAACTTGACAACAAAACACAAATTATCCATTTATTTCAACTGCGACAGCAATTTGCTTACAGCGTCACTATTAAAACTACAATCGAGGCAATAAATTTCCAATCAACGTGGAGATTATTTGTTATTTATTTTTTTTAAGGATGAAACATCACGAATTTCGAGGCAACAGAGGAGGGAGATAAACAATTTATCTTAAATCTATTACTGTAAATGACGGACCAAGTAACCATTAAAAATAAGGAAGATAAACACAGTGAAATGTGGGCGAAGAAGATAAAATTAAAAAGGCAAATACCTGAACAAAAATTTTTAGTTTAAATTTGTTACAGTAAAACTCACAATAATTTTTTAATATATTAATGATGATTATCTGATACTCACAAGGAAGGAAGAGTGTAGCGATCCACTCAAAACAGGGGATTATTATTACGTCAATTGACCAGGAACTCATTCATTCTCTTATTGCCCTTTAAACATATCCGTGTCAAATGTTTCCTTCATATGTCAACCACATGATATGGGAATAAGTCTGGACTATATGCTTGTTCTGCAAATGGTATGGCTATATACGCAATATATGTTTCAGTAATCTAAATGTTTACTGTTGATGTTTCTTCTTGATCAGTACTAATGGTTTTAGTTTTCCGTCCACCTTCCCATTCTTTCTTGAACTGTTTTTGTGTTTTATATCTTTCTTTATTTAATAAGGAATTTTTGATGACGCGTTTTGCAACAGTTGAAATAATTATTATTTACTTATTTTTCATGCTATTCATTAATAAAACCATAAAAAAGCCTTGAAGAAGAAAACCCATGCTCTCAACTGCACAGAGGTGCCGTTACTTGATTGTGAAGTAATATTCTCCTTTATATTTTTTGTTTCTCGCAATATCACCAGTTAGAAGTTAGATATGGGGTCAAATAAATTATGCATACCTAGAGTGCTGGTATCGAAGAACAATATTTGGCTTCTTTTGATAAGATTAAAAATATATTTTTGAATTTGAATTTAAAATAGAATACAAAAGAAACAAAGTAAGTCACCTATACAGAGTGAATCAGAACTTATAAAAAAAAAATTAAATCTTACAAATACAATTTTGCAAAAAAAAATCAAAAAGGGTAGTTCGAAAATTATTTAAAAGTACACTTCTGCAAGGTACTGGAAACTGGTCCACTGTAAAACCTGACTGCGCGGGGCAAAGCATGCAGTCGACGGACGGCACGACGGCAAAGTGTAATAAAAATGAATGGACAAAAAATTGAAAGATTTTCTTTCCCAAGGAAAGAAATAAATAAAATTTTCTAACAACTATTTTATATCAACAAATTCAACTGCTTTTGCCGTTATTGTTATTATTAATTAATAAAATTAATTTGTGGCTTTAATTAATAAAATAATATAACATACCTGAAGTTACAACAACTGTTCAAAATTTTGTGTAAACACATTTGGGCCCGTCTTACCCGGCTTCTACGAAGTAACACAAATGATGTCTTGCTTCACCATAACACAAATGTTGTGTTGTTTCACCATAAATTAAAACGATATCCATCAACTCCGAGTTGTTATACACCTAAGCCATTTTTGACACTTGAAAAACTAATGTATACATTATCTCAAAAACGTTAATACTAAAATCGGATTTCAGTATTCGGAATCGCCTGGGGCCACGTGTAGAGAGAGCGGGTGACACTAGAGACTACAGTAGCCCAGCGATGTAAGGGTAGAAAATACTACAACTTTAATAATTTTTTTCTTGGAAACTATAAGGAACAAAAATTTGTTTTACTATATTGACTCAATTTTTCATGGCGCATCTATTCCCAATTTTTGTTGGATATACACATAAAACACTCAAATTTATGTTAAACTACAGAGAATATAGCTGAGAGATACGCTATATTGTCTTTGGTTAAACTATNAATAAAATTAATTTGTGGCTTTAATTAATAAAATAATATACCATACCTGAAGTTACAACAACTGTGCAAAATTTTGTGTCCGTCTTACCCGGCTTCTACGAACTAACACAAATTATGTCTTGCTTCACCATAACACAAATGTTGCGTTGTTTCACCATAAATTAAAACGATATCCATCAACTCCGAGTTGTTATACACGTAAGCCATTTTTGACACTTGAAAAACTAATGTAAACACTATCTCAAAAACGTTAATACTAAAATCGGATTTCAGTATTCGGAATCGCCTGGGGCCACGTGTAGAGAGAGCGGATGACACCAGAGACTACAGTAGCCCAGCGATGTAAGGGTAGAAAATACTACAACAGTACTACAATAATTTTTTTACTATATTGACTCAATTTTTCATGGCGCATCTATTCCCAATTTTTGTTGGATATACACATAAAACACTCAAATTTATGTTAAACTACAGAGAATATAGCTGAGAGATACGCTATATTGTCTTTGGTTAAACTATGATGATGGATGAGTTATAGAAGTAAAAAGATAATATTAAAGTTACTTGTGCAGCAACTGTTTCCAACCAGGTCGATATAATCAGATTGGTATTAAACGAAGTAAATATTTAACTTATTTACTTTTACATAGGCACTTTTAGTTACTTTGTTAAATTGAATGATTTTCATTAGGAATTTCATTCTACTTCCCAAAAATAATAATACATGTATCTTATTTTTATGTGAAGCCTATTTTCTAAAAAAAGTAAAAATATTTCTGAAGGTGAAACTCAACTTTTTGCTGTCCAGTTATGTGTAAAAATTAATAAAAAGTTGAATATCCTTCTGTGTCACTGTGTAATTACCAGTACGTCACTGTTAGTGCCTTACTGCAGCGGCAACCCATACAATAGTATGAGCTCTCAAGGTTGCTTCAACTTACCAATCCATATTTCTTTCAGGGGATTTTTTTTAGTTTAAAGCTGTTGACCCTGCAGGGATTCAAAACACAATTACTGACACTAAATGGAATGTTGATTGATTCTCGGGCTTTCATAAAAACAATTTCCATGACAGCTTTAAAGAATATAATTTAAAATGGAAGATATTTATCAAAGATTATTTTAAAACCTGCCATACACGCGTAGGACTAATTCTTGTGGTATTAGTCCTCTATCTAATAATTAAAGAAGTGAGAATTTAACAATGGCTTAATATGGATTAATTCTGATAGACAAGGCGAAAACCTCGCATTCGGGGAGAAATTTTCCGACTCGATTTTTTTGCATATTCAGATTCGTGAGATGTTTCTTAACATGAATCAAGATGATGCCGGCCGGAAATCTAGTGCCCATTTGTTTAAACAAACTTTTTTAAACAAATTGTAAAAATTGTTTTTTTTTAATTTTTAACAATATCCATACACGAATAATGGCTGGGAACTCCTACCATATATCTTATAATCTCTTCTGTGCTATAAAAACTTGTAGAATTTCCCCAAAAACAGAGACCATATCTGAGACGAGATGCAACTTGTACATGATATAAGCAAAGACGTTGTTCAATATTTAATATCGGCCTTAAATTGCGAAATAAATAAGTAAGAGAGGATATCTTATTAGTTAATAACTTACAGTGCATTTTCCAATTCAGATTTTTGTCTATGTTCAGTCCTAAAAATTTTATTACCTCAACATCAGTAGCTAAGTTATCATTTGCTACAGTAAAAACCAACATATCACAATATTTCTGCGAGCTATGAAATCATAATATTTGTTTTATTAGTATTAAGGTACAAATTATTCTCGGAGAACCATTTTGTTAGATCTTTTAATAAGATAATACAATTTGTCTCCAAATCCTTATCGTTTGTGTTTGATGTAATTAAAGATGTGTCATCCGCATACATGGTAAAATTTGTGCTTGGTGAGATAGCATGTAAATCGTTGACATATATTAAAAACCGCACCGGTCCTAGTATCGAGCCTTGCGGTACACCCATCTTTACAGGATATTGCACCGAACAAATATTTTCTACTGAGACATATTGGGTTCTGCTCTCCATGAAAGTTTGCAACCAATTAAGAGGTAAGCTTCTGATACCACAAGAAATCAGCTTATACATCAGCTTCTGATGGTCGACACAATCGAGTGCCTTACTTAGATCGCAGAAGATACCGACCGGACATTCACCAAGTTCTATGAAATTATAAACCTTTTCTAAAAACGCATCGATAGCTGTGCTCGTAGACATACCACTACGAAATCCGTGTTGGTTCTTGGTTAAAATATTAAATTTATCCAAAAAATATTTTTGAAGATACGGCAGGACCTGTTGCAGGTCAGGAAATATAAATTCATAAATTGAGTCTTCTGGTTTTCGCCAGTTTTTTTATACGTGTGTTGTGCACTGTTTAATACTTATTACTTTATGTTCATTAACAATTATTTTAAACATTTTTATACATGTACAAGTATGTATACATACATTATTGTTTATAATTTTTGAGTAAAAGAACGTATTGTTCATTATTTAACTTTCCCTATGACCATATGCACCAATAACAGGTGTTGAGTGCCGCTTTGTTGAACAAATTTATTACTGATAAAGCTGTGATGCTGACCTCAGTGCATAATTTATCACTCCATGCTTTTACCGAGCAAGAACAATCTTTTGAATCACTAAACTGAAACATTAACTTAAATTTTATATAAAAAATAAAAAATCAAACATTTAAACAAAGGGCGCAGCTTAAATAATTAATTAATTCAGGACTCATTGTTTTCCTTTACTTTCATCAACATCTTTTCTATTCCAAAAAATATATCTCTGCTTTGTTTTCTTGAATAGTTTTTACATGTTAATAATTTTATATTTACTTATGGGTAAATTTGTTTTTTTTAATCAATATGTGGTGTATTGTAGACAATTTAATTTGTTCTTCTTAATAAATAATGCGTACGCCTATGTTCCGCGGCTCAGTTTTGACAGCCTTACTAATCATCGTAAAAATCAAAAAGCATATCAAATTTAAACACATAAACCATAATGAAATTATTTACTTTGTAAAAAATATGATATTAGTTATGAGATATTTTTTTTTCTCTCTCTCACACCAATATTAAGCAATACATATATGTTGCTTGGGGATATTGGTCAAAATGGTAATTCTTCTATTTTCCCAATGATTTTTATTTACACCTACACAATGAAAGAGAAATCCAAATATCTAAAAAATAAACAAAAAAGATATAAAATTCAAACACTACATTTAAAGTACGTGGTACGTCCACAAGGTGTATGTGTAAACAATATATTCCAGACCTTTAAATCTTAAAATAGCAAGTAAAAGTTCAGTAAAAAAAAGAATATTTCAAATCGTTCTTTAAAGTAAGTTAAGAAACAAAACTAAAAAAAAAAAACACTTGTGGCGCAGATTAGTTTACGGAACGTCATGTATGGTAGTGTCTATTACGAAATAATAATTATCTAGCTTTTCCAGTGTGGGATGTTTCTGGTTAGGCAAAACTAATTTTATAGTCACCCCTATTTGTTAAATTTTGCAATATAATATATTCACTTTTAAAAATTTTTGTATTACTAGGGAGCTAAATAATATTTTTTGTGTAAATTGGATTATATCTTGGATTGAAAAAAAAAAAGAAATTAATATGTGTGTTAATTGTTACTACGTAATTAAATTCTAAAATGGTCAACGTCAGTAAAACCACAGATCGTAAATTTTAAACTTTCTGCTTCAGCTACTATATCCAGTATCATAAATAAAGCCACTAGCAGTCCTTGTACGTGTTTCAATAGAAAAATTTATAAAAGCTGCAGGAATTCACATGTTTCATTTATATCGCATGCACCTAATGTAGACTAATTCATTATGGGCATTCTATTATTATTTTTTAATGTCTTAAATTGTTGTATATGGTAACACAGCCACACAAAAAAAGACATGAGTACATGGTTTTGTGTATTTTTTGAAGCTGAATCCGAATCCGCAGCCCAAAAACGTATTTAGTAAAACGCTAAAATATCCCTTAAAATAGGGTGAAATAGTGAGGATAAGGTATAGCTTTATAATAAAAAGCAACAATTTCTAAATGCCTTGAGGCAACATTTTAAAATAATAAATCGAGCATTGAAAACAAATGCATGTAAATTAAATCCACACCCACACCTACGAAGGGGCTAATTCCACTCCTAAGATCAAATACCATGCCTTGTATTTTATATTACAAAATATATAAATGTAAGTTGATAGTCAACAAAACCAAAAAACATTATATAACTTATCCTTCAAAGGGTTGAGAACCACCTATAGACCAGATACCCCTTACTTATCCCTTTAAGTCACATATGTTTCTATTCAGTATTTTTGCCTGAATTTCGTTACCGCGGATTTTTGGGGTCGCTGATTACGAATCTGAAGTTCGAACCGAAAATTCTTAAATAAAAGATGGCGGATTCGATATGACAGATGTAAAAATTGGAAAAGCATTCAAAATTTGAAGATTGTAACTGAAACTTGATACTCGGTGGTTTTAATTCGGAAATTCTTAAATCCAAAATGATAAACCCATTAAAGCGAATTGAAAAGTAGGTACCATAGAAATTGGTATTTACCACCCAATGAAATGCATCATAAACTTTTAAAAAATTGAGTCATTTGTGTAAAAATAGTCTAAAATTGAGAAAAAAAATAATATAAATTCGATTTCCAGTGTGCTGTCTCTTTCAAATGCTCTTAACAATCCCAGCAGGGAATGATAACATCACACTGAAAGAAATGGGCTTATTAAACTGTTTATCTAGAATAATGTGTATAGCGCATATTAAAACTTTTATAACCAATATACAACTTTTATTAAAAAAAAGCAATCATCTCCATACTCATTATTCAATCAGTTTAACTGGAAGGTGCTTAATACACCTTATGCATCTATGAAATAAAGGTTATAATGAATTACTTATACATTATTAGGTGTTATAGACTTTATATTCCAGTTGTATAGTAGGGAAGATTTGTTGTATAAAGACCAGTATCCGAATTTGTATATAACAATTGTATTAACAGAATTATTCGTTCTTATACTGAATATGTTTCCGTTTTTAACGTGTAAAACGCATCTTATAATGGTTAAGTGATCGTCACCTCTCGGTGCATAATCGGTTATGATCGTTGTTAAGTTATATTCATAGTCTTGTAATAATAATCATATGTCAGACCCGAGAGCGAAGTGCGCCGACTCAATAAGAAACCTGGCTATTCCAGCCGCTGATTTAGGGTTCGCCGCACGAGCTCATCCCTTCTAAGATTTCAGTAGCATGCTATGCATGAAGCAGAACGGTACTCAACTATCTTATACAGTCCACTTTTATTGTCCATACATGTTCAATCATTGTCAAAATAAACACACAAAACCACAACGTCTTTATTATCTTTACTCAAGAAGAGAAAATACAACAATCGTAAAATTTCCGACAGTCCGCTGTGCATCGACTTACACACGTCTAGTTTGATGAAAATGGACAGTATATGCACATGTTTTGTGGGATACATGATCATATCGCGTTGTGTGAAATGGAAAATTATTATGTAAGTATCTAACTGTTTTATGGCTTGTAATTGTTTTGTTTTTTCAAATGTAAATCTTGTCTAAATCTTAAAAATTATTATTTTGTAGGTCCTATTAGAAATCGCTGATGTTAAGTTTTACATAAGATGGAGGAACAGAAGGTTAACGGTGACAAAGAAGAGCATGGGTATAAAGTCAATCAACCAGAGGAAATAAAATTATATGGAAAGAAGCTCAACCTTTCTGGGGATGCTTCATTCTTAAGGTGGAAGAGTTATAGTGCAAATTCTCATGTAATACAAGAAAATACGGGTGCATCGTTGCTAAGAAAATAAACTGGACAGTTTTGGGAGCGATTTGTCATCATTTTTAATGCTTAAAAGTATGTTTTATGTATGTTTACATTAGAACCTTAGCTTGTAATTACAGTTATCCAATAAAATTTCTGAAAACTTAATGACATATGTTTTTAACTCATACAGAGTATACAACAGTTTAATACATTTATTATTATAAAACTTATAACCAGTACTAGATGTTCTAATAACGATATGGAACACTTTAATAACAGTTATTGCTATTATTTCGTAAAGGGTATAAAAAACGTTGTATACTAGTTATACAATAATTTAATAAAGAATAAGGTTTATAGTCACTATACAACTGTGCTAGCAATACGCGTTTTATATCCAATATTCACCTGTTTAACTGTCACATATATTATACAATGGTCTTATAATGGTATATAGAATTCTAATAAAGAATAAAACGCATTTCTTTCAGTGCATAAACTTAAATGGGAAATATAAGCGCACAAAATGATTAAGATTTTAGAACTAAAAATATAAATTTGATCATTCAAGAAGCGAATTGTCTCAACTAAATTCTCACTGGTAGTTACAGGAATGACAAACAACGCCCCCTATAATTATATATGTATATGTCGTACGAGTAAGACTTTAAAAAATTGGTAGTTAAATCTAAGTTTCTATCTAAAATGTTTCACGTGTGGCATGTTGTTCATACTACTCTCCACAAACCTTATATCCTGGTACCCAATCATGAAAAAGAAACAGAATATAGGGAGATATATCCTATTTAAAGTGCTACAACTTTCTTATTTAGTGTAATTTTATGAACATAAAAATAAAGAATGGTTAAGCAAATTTGTGTACAAAACATATCTTCCATTGAATATCGGACTAGTGTAATCTCTTTTTAACTTAACATATATAAACAAATGGAGTTGGAAACAGGTCTGTTATAAAAATATATTTTAAGGTTCTAAAATTAGTAGGCTGATATATTACAATGTGAGATGTTATTACTCAAAACATCAAATTAAAATAAACCAATTATATAAAATTATTTCTGCGTATTAACATTTGAGGAAATTAAAATCGTCGGGTTTTTCAGGTTAGCTTGACGTAATTACATTACATTAAAAACTCGTAAAATTGTATTTGCATATTTATAACAAGACTTATTGTGAATACTAAAAAAGAGAAAATCAATATTTCAGTATAGACATATTACATCAAATTCATAATGGAACGAATTTAAACACTAGAGATGAATATAATTAAATATGATGCTTTTATTATGTTTTAAATCTATATAAAATTTGAAAGTTTTTCACATAAACAGCGTTAATGTAAAAATACTCAACGTCATATATCTATATTATTAATTTTTTCCGGATTTAAATAAGCAGAAAGTTAACTCAAATAAAAAAAAAAATAGTTCTATACAAAATTATTCTCCAGATTTATTACATTCGAAATTTTACTCGTTCTTATATTCAGTTTCAATTCAATAGTGTTTTTCTATTCGTAGTAATCAGAAAAACAAAATTAAATTTTCAGTCTACTTTTTGTTTTGTGACTCCGGTATATCAACTTGATCGATACACTATGGAGACTTCAATAGCGACATAAATCTTTTCTATTCGTAAGTTGTACGATATTATTTTTCACTCTAAAGTTATTAGTACTTATACAACCACAAAAAATGTGAATTATAAAGACATAAAAATGTTTATTTGTCTTTTGGACAAAATGTGGTTTGATTGTCTAATACCAGTTGACAAACTACAGTTCTATTTCAATACATTTATTAATGGCTTACTATGTTCACGTATGTCATTACAAACTTAACGCTCCTTATATTAGAAAAATGCAATATATGGACAAACTGCCAATTGCAAGTCTGCATCTCAAATATCTAATATTCCGAGGTCCGAGAGTAAATCGTACATTCCAGGTTTGTACTTACTAAAAATAATAAATGAAAATGTAGGTACATTACAGAATATGTCGTAAATCAGAAACAAAGCACGCGTACGAAAACACTGTGGGTTAGGAAAAAACCAAAACTGTTTGGAAAATGCAGCTAGTTTTAATATTAGCCGCTATTTCTGTAGATGTTGAAAGTCTGTTTTTGTTTTTAGATTACATATATTAGATCATTAAGCACTTCAGTATGTTTAGTGAAATAAATGATTTCAATGAGTATTTTAAAACTTCCTTTTACCTTGAGAGCTGAAAGTAGTGCGAGTGCGAGTATAATATTTTCTCAAAAATCGTTACTTTTACGAAAAATTTGTAAGCGTAAAAAAAATTTTAAAATTAAGTTTCCTGTAATACTGGTAAAACTATTTTATAAATTGGCATACTGATAAAAATCGATATCATTTCAAGGGCGCCCTACCACTAGTCCGGCCCTTATTTTATTCATATTTTATCAATTAAAGATCACAATAAACGCAAATCATGTACCAAATTTGGTTTATGTCAAGGCGTTGCTGAAATATTATTCTTTTTCAAAATTTAACACTTCAGAGAATAATTTCTTCACCGGTACATATCAAATCGGCATATTTCAAGATACTTTACACGTGCCTGCTCTGTGTCGGTAGAGTTATGAAACACTCTGTATATATCTGTACATTACATTAGTACAATATAAATATCGTTTAAAGAGAAAGAGAAAATGTAAAAAGTGATTGTTGGACTTAAATCTGGTCTCTTAAACCAGAGATTGATACATCAGCCCGGTTTATTTTATACTGTCAGTTTTACTTTCTAATAAAAATTTTATAAACTTGATTTTCATTTCAATATGAAGTTTGCCTTTTTTAAATTGTAATAAACAAACGTTTTTATGTTTATACTAACAGCAAATGATGCCATCAAAAGGCAGCAGATATAAAAATATAACATTTTCTCAAACTCTATTAGGTTTAAAAGTTCGCCCCAGGTCATCAAAAAGGGAAGACAGCACCCTTGTTGCCATCGCCATCGATTCAGCTTACAGGGCATAAATATCAATTTTTAAGCTGTTACACCTCCGGCGGCGTTGTTTTTGCTTATTGGACAAAAGAAGCTGCGACAGCATGTGTAACATACAAGAGACAAAATGTAATATTGTTTTCCACAGTTATACCTTTTGTTAGGTTTATAACCTTAATGCGATACCCTAATGTGCGTTGGCTTTAGTACTAGACATATTTATTCTCTTGGGATGCGAACACATACATCTTATGAAAAATTGAAGTAGATATCTAGTTTGTAGATAGAATAAAGTATATGACAGATACATTTTGTAAGTATTCCTTATTTATTTTGAACACAAGTTGTCGGCAATAAAATTATATTTATTCACAATTACCATTCGGACATTTATCCACACATATGAACCGTTTAAAGTAATACCTTATCCACTAGTGGAATAAAGTAACTTTATTTCACTAGTAGTGCAACCCTTATTAGTGCAACCTAAAATAATTCAAAGTTCACTATACAGGTTCGGAAAGTCCCTATGGTACATCGGCCGTTACGTGAGAGCAATAAAGTAAGTCATAGAAATCTCTGCGATAGACAAGGATGGTTACATTGAAGACGTTTCATAATCTGAATAGTCAGTCCCACTTCTAACCCGAAACGGGCGGTGACTATTCAGATTATGAAACGTCTTCACTATAGCCATCCTTGTCTATCGCACGGATTTCTTTACTTTACTTTGTCGCTCTCATGTAAAGGCAGATGGACCATGTGGATTTTCCAGCCCCGTATACCTAATAACATGTAAAAGGTAAAGAGATATTACCTTAATCACTAAATATTCTTTATTGGAAGCCCCAGTCGAAAATTTTTCAATACGTGCTCTTTCGTTTTGTATCCTCTCGATTCACTCTTCAAATAAGCAGTAAGTTTGTTATAAATTTACAATATCTATATTTTTGTAGACCTTTGTAGCAGCCTTCAACATCGAATACTTCGACCACATAGATGAAATTACATATTTTTTCCTCAAATTTAAAAAATACGATGGCATAACTTCTCCATTTATTTTCATTACTCTTCGTTTTTCCCTTTCGGCGAACACTTTTTCGTAATGTTTCCTGGATTTCGCTGGCAATAAATGGAAAATTGTTTCTTGAGCTTTTTTAAAAACAGCCACAGGAACACAATTACGTTCTTGCATTTTTAACAAATTCGGATAGGACTGTTTATTAAATAATTGATAATAAATAACGTACCGTAGCAACCATTAGGTATAACAAAGTCTACCACGTTTCATTGAGTACTAGAAATATCAAGTCGTGTGAATATTTTTTAAATAAACTTCACTCCACAAATATAATGATGATGTGATTATGGATAAAACGTTGTATTGCATTCGTATTTTAATTGCTTTTTATCTACTTAAGAATATTACACATTCTTGCGTGTACAAAATGCTACTTAAAACATTTATACAATAAATAACTATTAATCTTCTATTTTAGATACATCAATTACTTTGTAAAGTTTATAAACCTTATCAGAGAAATATACTCGTGTCCAGTAATCTTTAATTTTATCTAAAAATGTCACTCTTGTTTAAAATCCATCTTGTATTCAAATGTACAAAATCGACTGAGTCGACATCTATAGGATGTCCTTTACAATTCGACAACAAAAAAAGTCTTTGATAATTACGATCTGTACCTTTGATATGACCTATATGTATTTTGAAATTTTGAGTAATTGGCAAAATGTAGGAAAAAATCGCCGAAAATCGAGTTAGTGAGCGCAAAAATATTTGTTCTAAACTTGATCAAGTAGGGTTTCTTATGTATCTTGATGTTCTGAATCCAAATCTGAAGTCTATTAAGCTGCATTCCCCAGATTTTGCAAAAGTCGCAAAATGTCGAAAAATCACCAAAAATAGCGAAAAATCGCCAAAAATCACGTTAGTAGGTTTCTTACGTATTTTGATATGCTAAATCCAAATCTGAAGCCTTAAAGCTCCGACCCCCCACATTTTGCAAAAATCGAAAAATAATAGCGAAAAATCACCAAAAATAGCGAATACCTAATCTACAAAAATCACAGTGAGCGCAAAAAAAATCGAAAATTTTTTTTCTGATCTCGATCAAGTGTCAAAACTATTAAAAAATCATATTAATGAGAGTGAGAAAATTTTGAAAGAGGTTTTCCAGATTAGATCAAGTATTCTCATAAATTTTGTATAGTCGAATTTGGTTCTAAGCATTTGGTTCGCGTCAGTCGAATTTATTTGGATGTAATTCATGTTCAAGAAATTTGTTTAAGATTATTTTGCGATATTCTGCGATATTTACAAAATTTTTGTGTAATGAGGGTTAGCAGACTTTGGATTCAAATTCGACTCGACAAAATTTATGAGAAAAAAAAACACTTGATCTCTTTCCAAATTTTCTCACCCTCTTTAATATAATTTTTTTGACATATTTTCAGTTACTTTTTGCATTTTTTTGCAAAATTTGTTGGGGAATACATCTAATAGACTTCAGACTCGAATTCAGCGTATCAAAATACATAAAAAACACACTTGATCAAGGTCAAAAAAAAATTTTTGCGCTCACGTAATTTTTGAAGATTTTTCACTATTTTTGGTGAATTTTCGCTATTATTTTTCGATTTTTGCAAAATCTGGGGGATGTTGATTAAAAGACTTCAGATTCGGATTCAGCACGTCAAAATACATTGGATCTATCAAACGTACATACCACTTTTTATATGCAGGTGCTATTTTTCATGAATAGGGTGAGTAAGCTGTCACATAAACCGTAGTGTTCAAATGAGTGAATTGTTGTGGTTCCATGAGTTGTTTTACATACAGTGTCTTTTCTGTCTAACGCCTAGAACTATCAGTACCTACTTCCATTGTACACTTGGACGTCCAAATATAAACTTGGAACTGCTGAAATAAGTTGAAGACTAATTTGATCTGACTTGAAACGTTCATTGCATTAATGCAATAGGTATTGGCTATATACAGGGTGATTCACAACTTATCCAAAAAAATTTGGGAATAGATGCGGCATGAGAAATGGAGTCAATATTGTAAAAAAAAAATTTTGTAAAATCTTTATAGTTTCTGAGAAAAAAATTATTGAAGTTATAGCACATTAAACCACTACATAGCTGGACAACTGTAGTCTCTAGCGTCATTCGCAATACGCGTGGAGAGCCATGTGACTCCTATTACTGAAATCCGTCGTTGCGGTAGTTTTTACCTGTAATCTGTGTTGTTTACAACAGTTTTTTAGTAGTTAGTGTCAAAAATGGCTTGCGTGTATAGCAACTCAGAGTTGATGGATATCGTTTTAATTTATGGTGAAGCAAGACAACATTTGTGTTAGTTCGTAGAAAGTGAGTAAGACGGACCCAAATGTGTTTACACGTGAGTGGATAAAATTTTGTACAATTGCTGTTGCAGCATCGGGTATGTCAAATGATTTTATTATTTAAAAACACAAATTAATTTTATTAATAATTAATAAAGGCAAAAGCATTTGAATTTGCCGATATAAAATAGGTGCGATAAAATTCTATTTACATATTTCTTTCCTTGCGAAAGTTTTTGTCCGTTTTTATCACGCCGCTACCGGTCGCATTGTGCGAGGTCAGGTTTTACAGTGGACCAGTTTTCAGTGCCGTGCAGAAGTGTATTTTTAAATCAATTTCGAACTGACCTTTTTTATTTTTTCTTTACAAAATTGTATTTGTAAGGGTCCCCTGTACATCCAGAATTTTTATTTTGGATAAGTTCTGAATCACCCTGTATAGCTTTACCCAGTAAAGAAGAAGTGGTAATTAAAAATCCACCCTATTTACGTAAAACAATTCCCTATAATTCCTTTATGTTGCTAAATACAGGGTGTCCCGGTACTTGATACAGAAAAAGTCAGTTCAAAGTAGTTCAAATAGATGAAGTCAAAATAATATCAATTTTTCATATAAATTTTGTTCATATGGGCATTCGTCAACAAGTTACGGGCCCCGAGAAGATGAAAATTAAAAAATTATTTTTATTTACAGTCTCTAAACTATTAACTTTAGCCTGATGCAAATTTGGTGATCGATAACACATGCACACAGCTTGTTTTTGATGCTGTAAGTGAAACTTCATTATGTCCAGAACGCCAGGGACGGACTATGCCCAATGGTTGACGACCTAGAATTTTTGCATAGATGATGATCGCAATCTGCCTGTATCAAAAATAAGTTCCGTGAAGAATTTGCCAATGATAATATCCTCTTAATTTAACTCGGTAAAATTAACAGCTTATTTGTGGTTTTGTTACAGTGCACATCGAGCTGCGCCTCCACCATTTTTTGTTTTTAATTTTTAATTGGATATAATTACGATGTTAGAACTGTATATATTTTTAAAGAGCTTACTGTCTGTATTATCCACTGTATGGGCAGGAATAGTGGGTAATAATTTAATAGAATGTTTGCAAAATAATTTGCAGCCACTATTAGACGATGTTCCATTAGACACCTGAACAAAGGTCTGATTTATGCACGATGCGGTTCCTCCCCAATTCAATCTTTCAAAATTTTTATCGATTGTTTTAAATAATAAATGGATTGGGAGAGGTCTAATTTCATGGCCTCCACGTTCTCCAGACTTTAAACCGATTGACTTCTTCTTGTTGGAATACCTGAAAAGTTTAATGTACTAGTACAGACAAGGGATGAATTGCCAAAGTATTAATTTCCGTTGTGATAATAGTAGACCAGAAATGCTTTCTCATGTACAAATAACATTCGTAGACTTAGGTAGTGTGTGGTTGTGGAAGGTGCCCTTATTGAAAATGCATTGTGATAGTTTCTTTCTTTTAAATTATTTTTTTAACTTTAACTTATTCTTGTTTTGTTTTTCTATTTTGTATTATCTACGTGTAAAGTGTGTTTGTCAAATTTTGTTGGTGAATATTACATTAGCAGGCAGTAAGATTTTCTAGTCTCTTATTTTAAAAATATGTTCTAACATAATAATTATGGCCAATTAAAAATTAAAAACGAAAAATGGCGAAGGCGCCGCTCGATGTGCACTGTGACATAAAATCACAAATATTTCCTAAACTGTTAATTTTACCGAATCCAACTAAGAGGATATTATGGTTGGTAAATTCTTCAGCGAACTTATTTAGGCAAGCAGATTGCAGTTGTCATTTATGCAAAAATTCTGGGTTGTTAACCATTGGGCATAGTCCGTCCCTGGCGTTCTGGGCATAATGAAGTTTCACTTTCAACATCAAAAACAAGCTGTATGCATGTGTTATCGATCACCAAATTTGCATCATGCTGAAGTTAATAGTTTAGAGTAAATAAAAATAACTTTTCAATTTTAACTTTTGTGGGCCCGTAACTTGTTAACGAAGGTCCGTATGAAAAAATATTATATAAAGAACTGATATTATTTTGACCTCATCTATTTGTACTCGACTTTGTTGTATCAAGTACCGGGACACCCTGTATAAGGAAATTGAAAATAAGAAGGCATTTTCGTGGCATAGACGATATAAGCTATAGTATGGCAGAAGCTTTGAAAATTGAACCTAGCGGCATAACAAGTAATTATAACAAACAAAAGCAGTTAGCTACTTGCGATGTTTACTTTTACTAGCAAATATTTTAATAAAATTGCATATAACTGCCATCTAGTAGATAATAGACAACGTTTATTAATGTTCAACATTCTATATTAATTTGCATTTATTATTGTTAACTATACTTTCACTTATACTTTAATAAATTTAAGTAAGGGTTACCGCGCCATCTGTTAGAAATACGGTGAAACTGATACAGTAAATTATGGTTTTCCGTTATGCAATCAATAATATATTCAATAACCTTGTTAATGATAATTACGACTTTGTAAACTGTTCAGTAGATGGGGCTTTCAATCGTAGAGAGACCACATTGTTACTTCATTTCCTGAAGTGCTGCTATCTGCAATACAAGATTAATGCTGAATGGTGAATGGTCTGCTATGGAACGTCCTATTAAAAACATATAACTTTAAAGGAAGCGATTACAGCTGAAGGCTGAAATTTAAACGTGTATAGTCATTAAAATATAATTTATAATCATAATAAAATTTCTGTATTATTTTGTACTCTGATTTCAAACATACATTTTAAGTTAATAATTAATAATATACATGAAATTATTTCTAAACAGTAATTTTAAAAAGATTTACCTTCCTTTAACTGTTTCGATAAAAAATAACGGTAATATAAAAAGAAGTTATCTGAGTAATTTTAATTAAGTTTTGAATTTTTATTTAGATATTTTTTTACACAATTATCCCGATAATTCTGCATTGTCTTATCTCAAAGATATATCTTTTTTAGAAGCAACGGTTTAAGATCGCATTGTTTTACCCTGTGAAGATTGTTCCTATAGCCCTTCCAGATTGTGTGATTGTCTCGGAATGGCCAATAAATTCCAATATAAATGTTTTCAGCCACGGATACGCCTTTGTTCATTTCCCCATCTCATATAATTTAACTGTGGAAAGCTACACGTATCCCTTTAATAATGGAAGAGTACCAGCACCGATAATAATAGTCCTACATGGCATTTTAAGAAGATAGAGGACAGAAAAGCTTTCGAACCGTTGAATTTAATTACTACAAATAATTTGAAACGTATGATAGTTTAATACAGTGCTTTCGAAAAGTAACGAATAAATTCATCATATTTTAAATTGAGAAGTTTTCGAAAAAATCCCCTGGCACGTCGATTTTGTTTTTAAAATGGCACTTTTTGACATACGACCCATATTTGTGACGTCATCGTTGTTCGAGATATGACGTCATCGACAATTTTTTTAAATAGCAACCCCCAATTTTGACCACGCCATTTGAAAGAGCTTGTCATTCTACATACACAGATCATGAAACATTATGGTGTTACATAACAAAAATTTCAAGAAAATAATGTTTGAAGATTTTAAAATTTTCACAACACTGAAAATGATAATGATTATGTGAAAACCGACTAAATGGTGCACCTCCCCATTATGCAACACCTGTCCGTGCTTATTTAGATGAGCTGTTCCCGAATCGTTGGACAGGGAGAAGGGGGCCGATTGAGTGGCCAGCCAGATCGCCTGATTTGACACCCCTAGATTATTTCTTGTGGGGATACTTAAAAAGCAAAGTATACGTTACTAGACCGGTTATTTAAAAGCAAGAATACGTCACAAGATACATCGTATACCTCCTGAAGTTATTGATAATGTCCAAAAAGAACTTATTAATCGTCTTGGCCACTGTCAGGCAGCCAACGGTGCACAATTTGAACATTTAATTTAGTATACACATTTAATTTCCGGACAGAATTCTCGGGCTTGTCGATTTTTATCATACGAGTACGTCACATTTCGATATCAGTGGCATTCAGTGGCAGAGTAAAAAGGATTAAATAGAACATTTTAAACAGCAATAGGTTAATTTAATTTCCTGGGAGGTTTTTTTAACATCCTATTTACCAGTAAAACAATATTTCAAATCAGTTTATTAAATGTTCAATAAAAATTGTAAATTGACCTCCACCATTTTCTTGGCAAAAGGCTAAATTCTGCCCTAAATAAATTCCTATGTCCTTATTTTCTCAATTTGAAAACTGTTGGGTCTTTTGTTAACAAATCAGTGGAGGTCACTTTAAGTACTTGATTAAATAATTTTTATTTTGGTATTAGTTGATTTTCTTGACTTGAATACGTTATAAAAATTTCCTGGTGGATCCGTAGTTTGTTCAATATTCCTGGCTTTTGACAGATCGATTTAAAAAATGGTTTTACGGTTATGTAAAGGGTAATTAGAATTAACAGAATACAAAGAGGTTGGAGCGAACAAAAACTGCAATTTGCAAAGACTGCCGTTTTCCTTGACTGGATTACTTGAGTGGAAGAACTATTATTTTATAATCGTATACTTAAGTGCAATTACAAAACAGCGTAGGGGTGGTCGGTGAGAGAAGTGTGAAATTAGCAGAATGCGCAGTAGTATATGTTTTAACTTTCTTTTCTTAAATTTGTGAAAAATATACCATAATTAAAATTTTTTTATTTAACCCTTTTTACTCCACCATTGATTGAGGTGAAATGCGAAATATTATAATATTGGTTTTTAGAAATAAAAATAGTTGTTTCTGAATATTTTTCAAAAATTAAAGATATACATTTAAAAAATAATTTTATTCCTTACTTTTTAATCAAATCGCATATTTCAGTTTATCCAATTGAATGTTGAATATTATTGAGAATAAAGGCTAGTATTTATTGTACATCTTAGTTCAAAACAGATATGGCTAGGCTATTAAAATGTGAACTAAAAATCGAATAAATACATAAAGTATATGGTAACACATTTTTCCAATAGATGTTTCCATTAGCGCACGGAGAACGGTACACATGATTCATCTTTGAAGATACAAATCATAGGCGACGAAAGACATTTTTATAACGTGTCATTGTTTTATTATATTTTTCTTTAAAAATATGCTAATGTATAGGCAAGGCGTGATATGTATAAGCAAGAGAGCACGAGAGATACATTGAAAAATTGAGCGTCCTCAAAAATATAAACATTTTCATTAAAAATGACTAGATAGAGTAAATCAAGATAAAGCAATTGAGCAATATATTAGTGAAATGTGTGAATAGTTTAAGAACCGTTAGAGAAGATTTAGGAAATCTAGGTTTAAAAATTTCTCCGTAAAAAGTTTTCTAATTACTAGTTGGGTTAGTTGGGTTGCTAAAGACGCCATAGAAACTTATAAAATTGTGTTTAATCTGTTTAAATGGTAACTTTATGGTTATTTTTATTAGATATTATGATATAGAAACTAATTTTCAAGAAAAAGTAGGCTTATATCTCTCAGATATTTGTTGATAACATCTTTTAAACGGATTTTCCTTAATTTTCAATTTAATATCTCTAACGGTTCTTGAGCAAACACAAGAAACTAAAAGAAAAAAACTCAGATAAAACACCTTATGTCAGTAAAGAGTGATATTTTACTAAGGCATGTTTTACTCAATTATTTTGTCCTGACTTCCTCTATCTACAGCTGCTCTGTGTCTCATTCTTAATGGACACCTTGTATACTTTCCGGTAAGTGTCGGTCGACGAAAACTGGTACATGTGTTCCTAACCACCTTGTTTGCTTTGTTTGACGTACAATAACTGTAATACGTTTAACATGGGAAAATGTCACTTATTCTGAAGCTGAGTGAGGATGGTTTTCGTATTTCCGTAACCCGTAGAGTTCGTCGTAACGTGTTCTTAGAGTATAACAAGTGTTACTTTCTGGCTATCAAAAAATATGTGAAATAATATATTTTTTTTGTAGAAAAATGTAAACACATGTAAAACACACTATATTTTAGAAAATATGGAAAAGTACATGATAATTTATGACAATAATTATAATAGCAATAAAATACTGAATGAAAATGAACATATTTATGAATACTACATTTGTTCATCTTTTATGTAAAATGTTATCAGAACCATGTATGAATTGTTTAATATACTCATCAATAGGTATATTAATTTTCATCTGTGTGTATGTTTATTCCATTTGATTCATTATGTAATTACATTGATGTTGCATTAACTAAAATAATAATAAAAAGAACATTAAATTCCGGCACAGGCATTTTACATACTACGATTTTTTGTCACTAATTCAATTTGTTCTATGGGCACAGATGGGTAACCTAACTTTCACAATACAGGATAATGTAATATATGGGGTCTATTCAGACAATAAATTGTATTATCAATTTTATACGTTATTGGTCCCTATCTCCATCAAAGTACTCCTCTCCCTATTCAAACACTTTTCCCAGCAGTGTTTCCAATTTTCGAAGCTGTCCTGGATAGCTTCATTTGGAGTGGCCTTTAAAGTCTGTAACGAATTTGCTTTGATGTCATCAATAATCTGAAAACGGCGGCGTCTCAGCACTGATTTTTGATTTTGGATATAAGAAAAAGTCGCAAGGAGTCACGTCTAGCGAGTAAGGAGGGTGAGGGAGGACCGTAATCTGATTTTTTACTGAAAACTGTCGAATCGTCAAAGCTAAGGGGCGGACGAATGAAAAAAAACAATAAGCATCACTTTGACATTGGATCGAGACGTGCTTTCTTGCGGCAGTCGCGTGGAGATTCTCTGTTAATCCATTGTGATGGTTGAACTTTTGTCTCAATGTCGTAGTAGTAACATTTCACCATCATTGCATTGTTCAAGGAGTTGCCTACAAACCTCCACACGATTTTTTTTGTATTGTTCGCTCATCAAAAGAGGAACAAATGCTGCAACAACTCGATGCTTGTTCAATATTTGAGTTAAAATTTATGGCAGTTGAGATACTAACCTGTTCTTCAATTTCTCTGATAGTAAATCGGCGAGTTGCACCAACAGATCTTTGACTTTCTGAACGTGGAAGTCATCAGTTGAAGTCGAAGGTTTTCCTGGTCGAAGATCATCTTCAATTGACTGACAACCACTTTCAAATCGTGAAACCATTTGTAACATTGCATACAACCGAGATAATCATCTCCGTAAGCTTGTTTCAAAAGTTGAAACGTTTCCGTAAAAGTTTTCCTTAGTTTCACACAAAATTTTATGTTGCATCATTGTTCCAGTAAATCTCACATTTCAAAAATCGTCACTAACATTTAAACACGTTGCACTAAAATAACAATATCACAAACACTAAATGAAATATCAACAATCCAAGAACAAGTGGTTACAGAGGAGCGAGTAATCAAAAAGTTCGCTTATTTACTGGACAGACCGCGTATATACGCATATAATCTGATGTGATTATAGAAATTTAATGTGTTGAAGAAAAAATTTAGAAAAAGACAAAAATAAGACAAAAACTGTTTGTCCTTTACGATCTACGAATGCAGTATAGAAAAAATCACTAAACCTTGATAATTATTAAAGTTTGCAAGAAGAATAAATGAAAAATGCTAAAATTAAATTTCAGTTACATTATAACAGAACATTAATCACTACACATTTTAATAACAAATTATGTATAATATCGTGACCGTAATATGATATTTTACTCAACGAGCATAGGTAAAAAATTGTATAGAACCTTAACTGCAGGAACTTCCAAGTGAATGGTGTTATTGGGCTAAGTTTAATTACTTTTAGTAAGTATGAAATATGCGACCTGTTTTTCCAAACTAGGCTAGAAAATGTTTTCAAACCCGCAGGCCAACGTAGTGATATTTTCCGTATAAAATATTTTACTTACAATGCTACTTAGTGTAAAACAAAAATAAGGAATATTGAATTTAATATCAGTTTTTTAATTAGCATCTTCTAATTATTTAATCATAAACCTTTTTTTCTATGACTAACGTTGGAATTTCACGTTTAGAAAAACATCACAGCAAAACAATATTTACTAATTCTTATCTTGAAGAATTTTCAGTGATTTGGTAATAAGCATTCGTGTTTACACTCTTCGTCTTAATTTCGAACAAAAATTGAATTTTTCTAGACAATTTTAGCATTTTAATAACATTTTTCAAATGTTGGCCACGTTAATAATAATAATAATAATGACAATGAAGGGTAAAAATCCAATTACAGGAAACGCAATCGAAAATATTTACAAGCGAATAATAAATAAATCTAATAGTTTTAAGCAAACGCATTTGATAACGGTGCAGAAAATAAGAATAAAAAAAGTCAGTGACAAAAAATTTACATCACACTGATGACGTAGGTATACTATTAGAACGAGTACAAGCATTATATACAGATGTTCTTAGTCAAATGTTGGTCCTGGGCATTTCACAATAGACAGTATGATGATGTCTAGATCCGGCATGTGTAACTAAAAAAAATTATTTTTTTTAGAAGAGTTTCACAGTTCATGTTATAATTTACCAAAATGTATACAAATGCAATATTACTATATAGTCAACGACATTCAAGAAAAATTATATTGAATCTGTTCAGTAGTATTTGATTATTAATATCTATTCTTTAAATATTTTATATTAATATTTAGTTTTAAGCGATTAGAACTGCGTCACTTATCAACAAATATGGTTGGTTTGAATCTGTAAATGTGTGCAATCTTCATGTGTTTTAATTATTGAATCATCCGCAAAGAGAAGTTGAACATGAGATAATGTTAGTAAAAGAAATAACAAGGATAAAAATATATAAATAAAAAAAATTTTTTTTTTGTTTATATCTCCGGAACCTATTAACTGATCTCAATAAAATAAAAAAAAGACTTTATATTCTAATGCACAAAGTACATACAAAAGGCATCTTGAATTTTTTCCCTAATATTGGCAGTTCTCAAGTTGTTTATCATTACAATCCCCTTGTTGTAGACATTTTTAACCATAGTATTACAAGAATATTAATTTATATTTATGCTTAAAAGTAAGTGCAATTTGTAATTCTTTACACTCATGTTCACTCACGAAATTTGGAAAATCAGGAACGGCGCAATGAAAGGCACAGAAATAAAATTTTAAGAGCATTTGATAGCGATCCTCATCTTAGTACACGGAGAACGTCTCTGCACTAGATGTGAGTAAATCGAAGATTTTGTGTGCTACGTAAAGGTGGCAGAAATCCTTACCATAACCCCTGAATTTTTGTCAGTTGTTAAATAGGTCACAACATAATCCAGAATTCTTACTAAAAATACTTTGGACTACGTTCACAAGGTGAAGAGTAGTGGATTTTCACAAATGCATATCCCGTTTAAATTTCCAGTTGTTTCTAAACTTTCTAGAAAACTAAATAATAANAATTTTATACAGGAAACTTGGCGGCCAGATAGATCCCACTAAAAGAATAGGTTTGGTTTGTATGGCGTCTTAGTGACATCGTAGAATATTTATTCACTGACAGTAGTGGTATCTTCATAGTAATAGTTTTTATTTTGCTACTTGTCTTTTTAATAGTGACTCTGTTCTTAAAAATGTTTGAACTATTTTATGTAAAGGTGACTACACTATACATATACACACACTTGGGTATTTTTCGTTGAACTCTTGTATATTTGGCGATAAATGTCACTTTTATTGCAGCACAGTAGTATTAGATAAATTTTTTGCCGTAAAGTTATTACGATAATTGCTATCGGATTCTTCAAATGAAGTGAAGAATAAAATGTCATTTTCGTCATTTCATTATTTAAAGTAAAGTGAAATAACGTCAGGGATTAAATAATATCTAGGAAGGAGCAAGTCGGCATTTCGTTCGTGGTGAAAATATTTTTTTTTAATCACTACTTTAGTTTTTCGAACCCCGGACCTTAGGCTTGGCAGGCGCAAACTTATTACAAACTGAGTTACGGCGACTTGGGTGGAGCCTGTTCTATTTCAAGGTTTGTGTGAGCGTAGGTGTAAACAGAAATAATAAAATGTTTAATCTCGCTATTAGTGGCCCGATTGGCCGTCAAATGACAAAATTTATTTGGCATTTTTACTGAAGCGTCTGAACATCGGATGTACTTCGGGTATCTCTCCCCCAAGGAAATCCGTTTAATTCTTAATATTGTGCACAGTTAGCAGAATTTAGGCCGTCTGTGGCACATAAATTTAAGATAAAGTATTACAGAGACAATTTGATAAATAGTTATAATCTATGGCATAGCTAATAAATTAGCAGGGTTTTATTTATCTAAATTATTGTTCCAATTTGTAGCAGTTTAGAAGAGGATTCCCCCTAATTGTGAGTTAATAATAAGACAAAAAACAACTTTAAAAAATCTTTCTCAGGACTCGGTAACAATAAGTAGAGATTTACGCAGGTGTTTTCGTAGCTAGAACAATACTGTCCTTTAGTCAAAATTATCAATACAACTTGTCAAACTGTCACTTTAAAGCATACCGAACTAGAAACAATTAACAATAATAATAATATCTCTACTCCTCATTCTAATTACGAGAATTAGACCATAAGTCGGGGACTTGTGCGGGAGAGGAGGCGGCATATTATTATTAGGCAGGCCGCATATGCGCCCAGGAACGACTTATGTTGGTAGGCCCTAGCCACCATTCAGTGCATGAATGAGGGAAACCTGGTCAAATGCCAACTGGTGTCAATCTCTCACATTGACCCAAGCCAACATTCTTCCACCCTAGCATACCTGCACGGAGGGTGTCAATCCTCCGTACTAGCATAGCTGATCTAGGACTGACGCCTTAAACCGTGCGGCTATCGACCATATTGAAATTATTATTAGAGGAAGCTCCATGAAATATACGATAAAATAGCTGGATACAAATGGATGATGCTCGCGTTCTGGGAGAATAATACAAGAAGGGTTTAATGAAAATTGCGTGGAGCGATGGATAGGTAGAAGACCAAATACCAATGTCAACCATAACGGTGCAGACAGTCCAGTGTCTTGGCCAGGCAGGTCGCCAGATCTAAACCCCTGGACTTCTATGTTTGAGGTTAATTGAAAAGTAAAGTTTACTCTACCCTCGTTGATACAGACCACAACTGCAGGAATAGAAGACGGGTGTAATGAATTAAAAGAAGATCACCACATAATATTAGCTTCAATTACTTCCATCAATAGAAGATATCAGAAGTGTATCAATGTGGGTGATTTGCATTTGTTGCAAATACGTAATGTTAATTTTGTTTCTTGTTTAGTTGTTTGGTAAACGTATATTTACTATTATTTTGATTTAAATTGTTCTTATTTGTAAAGATCGTGGATTCGGCCTCGGGAGAACTAAAACGTGCCCGGAACTCTACCTCACAGGAGGTGATGTGGAAATAAGTGTAAAGAATTTTGTTGATGTGCTTACAAATTGCAAATTATTATTATTATTATCATTATTATTATTATTATTATTATTATTATTATTATTATTAAATATTCTTGTATACTGTATATAGTTAAAAGTGTCTGTCACAAGGGGTTTATATTGGTATGACTAACTTGAGAACGGCGAGTCTTAGGGAAAAAATTCAAGATACATATTTTACGACTTTGTGATAGTTAGAATAACTTATAAAAAATGCTGTGGTGTAGGTTTTTTTTTATAAAAAAAGGGGTGACCCCTTCCAGTTGTACACTACTGATTGAACTTTTTGAGCTTATAATTTAGGGAATGCAATGCCTGTTATCATACATTATCTGTACCAGATTTTATTGAGATCGGTTAATAACTTCCGAAAATATAAACAAAAAATCAATCTTTTTTAAACCTCAACACCCTTTATCTCCAAAACGACGCCGTTCTAGACCTATGTTCATAAGGCAAACATCTATTATTTTAAAGAAGTCTATCTGTCCTCGAAGTTTCCTGTATAAAATTCGGACAACCCTGTATAATGATCAATTTAATCAAAGGCTTTTCGAAAATATATGTGTAAAACATCAACTTATCCTTGACTATCAATGACTGATGAACTAGATCAATTAGACTTTCACATACAATGGTGTAACGAAATCTTTTTCCGACACCCCACATTTGTTTTCTTTTCATTAATTTTATTAATAAATATAGTTTACCGCACCGGCATTATTTTTGGCATTTCAAACGCCGTCCGTCACCACATAGCGCCAAGCCCATGTCCTGCAAATTCCAACAGCATATGTTAGTCGTCTGCCAGCCAGCATCGAGACCAGTCGTGCCGAGCTCCAGCCTGCCGTCTAGCTAGCAATACGTCACCACCACCTGAGTAAGAATTTTACAAGTTCGTCTTAGGAGTACTACGCAGCCGCTGCCGAAGCATCGCCAGGGCTTAGGAATTAAGCCGCCGCAAGAGTTTCAGTTCACCACGGGGCATCGTAGAGTTCAGTCGAGCCGTCAGCCGTTCCAAGTAAGACCTACGTCACCAGTAAGAAATTGGTAAGAATTTCACTAACTCCTGCCTGAGGAAACTGCGCAGCCGCCAGGATCCGCCGTACGAATACAGCAAACAAGCTGCCGTCCGAGATTCAGTTCCTTCACAAGCCGCCGAAGCGACCAGTCGAGCCTGAGAACAACTCGAGCAAGCCGAGACGTCACCGGGGAAGTAGGTAAAATTTTACAAGTCCAGCCTAGAAGAATTGCGCAGCCGCACGTTCCCAGACAAGGAACTTAGAAAATAAGCTGAATTTGGAAATTCAGCTCCTCACCAGCCGCCGTCGCAATCAGTCGAGCCGTTCCAGCCCAAAATACGTCACCAATAGGAATTGCTGAGATTTCGCTAAGTCCAGCCTGACAGCACCGCGCAGCCGCCAGCAACCACTTCAGGAACTGTCATCACCAGAAGCCGTCCAATCCGAGCAGCACCGAAGTAAGTTAGGTTCTGCGCATATTTAACGCACAAGTCTCTTGCAAGGTTTAGGAAATATAGGTAAAGACTTGGC
Organism: Anoplophora glabripennis; assembly: GCF_000390285.2. NCBI lineage: Eukaryota > Metazoa > Arthropoda > Insecta > Coleoptera > Cerambycidae > Anoplophora > Anoplophora glabripennis. Next base: position 281,687 of record NW_019416301.1, on the reverse strand, counting down.
TACTGTCCGTTTGTACTAATCATACTTTGTATTTCCAGATATCCGTCCGTACGACTCCGTGGCTGGGTGCACTGTTGTAATTATCCGGTGTACTTAGCCCCGCTGCGCGTTCGGGTCATAGAGTGTCGCTCCCCCCTCCTATCCGCTCTATGAGTCGAAACGTAGGTCGTCCTTAATTATATTTCTTTTCAGAGATCGGTCTAGCCGACTCCGTGGTTGGGTGCAGTGTTGCAATTATCCGGTGTACTTAGGCCCGCTGCGCGTTCAGGTCATAGGGTGTTGCTTCCCCATCCTATCCGCTCTATGAGTTGAAACGCAGGTCGGCCCTAACCATATATTTCTCTTTCAGATCTGTCTGTACGACTCCGTGGTTGGGTGCACTGTTGCAATTATCCGGTGTACTTGACCCCGCTGCGCGTTCGGGTCATAGGGTGTTGCTTCGCCTCTCCTATCCGCTCTATGAGCCGAAACGCAGGTCGTCATTAACCATACTGTTCTTCGTCCGTCCGACTCCGTGGTTGGGTGCACTGTTGCAATTATCCGGTGTACTTGACCCCGCTGCGCGTTCAAGTCATAGGGTGTTGCTTTCCCCCTCCTATCCGTTCTATGAGTTGAAACGCAGGTCGGCGCTAATCATTTTTGTCTGTTTCAGCCTGCCAGCCGCATACCAGGGCCACGGAAACTTGTTATTCTTTACTTGTATTTCTGTTTATTTTTAGAGATAGTAGCCAAGCCTGTAGTATATATATAGCTTTTAGCTCTTGCTAGCTTCGTTGCTTCCTCACCCCGCCCCCTGGTATCTGCACGCCGCTTGCCGTCATATTCACGCTTGTTTTGCTAGTGCCGCAAATTCTGTATGCATTGCTTCCGTCAGGTCACCGCTTAACACCGCACCGTTATTTTACCATTCTTCGTAGTAACCTCCTGTATATAACCATAGCCACTTGCCACCGTTTAGCCATAGATGTAGAGTATCAAAGTGTAAATAGGTAGAATTGGACTAAATAAATGTAAATATATACGAACTGTGTGACTTTTATTCCTGTGTGAAGTCTAACTCTCTCTCGACCCTCTGGGCATACCGTTTCTTCACTGCAGCCGCCCGCGTAGTGGTGTTTCTGCACTTTAAACAGAAACTGGCGCCCGAGGAAACCGCCGCCGCTCAGGCGTCATAGTGACGAACGACAAAAATACCACACGTCACAATGGGTTCATATATTGATTCGGCTAGAAAAATATTTTTAGCTGAAACGTAAATATACAGGGTGGTCAAATGAAAACGAAACAGAGCCATTTTCAGGAACTGCGATTGTAGAAAAACGCTCAGACCCGTCGATTTTAGATTAAAGAGGGACATTCTTTGCTGGTATTTTTGACTCCGCCACTTTCACCCCCCCCCAAGCAAGGGGTAAGCATCACCCCAAAATATTTAAACGGCATTGGGGGTTGAGTAATATTTATTTTTAAAGCTCTTACAATTCTCTTTACTACAGACTTTAAATTTTATTATTCCGCCCAATACTTATTAAGAATTTTTATTTTGTTGTTTTAAGTTGAAACTTATTTATGTACAAACAATTAGTAACGGTAAAAATGTCAGTCATTCGAGTTAAGTACGCCAATGGTATAAATTTGTATTTCTTGCGTTACATTGGTCTTTGGCGATTTGTTATCAATTTCGTAAAAATAACACAATTGTAAAAAACAGAAATGAATGCTGTACACACACAATGAACTTAAAATTAGTGGATTCCAAATTATTTTCTAGTATTATTTGGAAGCGTTGGTTCATAGTTTATTTAATTGTGTTTTTGAAAATTAAATACTATGGTTTATTCCACTGCGGAAAGGGTAGATATCATTTGGCTTGACTTTATGAACAATAAATGTGCGAATAGAAAAGCTCAGCTATTTAATGAACAACATCAAGCAGCTGGCATCTGTGTCTGGGATCAATCGAACTAGCATACACACCATTTTGAAGAAGAATAAATTATATCCATACAAAATACATTTAGTCCAGGAACTTCATGAGGATGATCATGACCGACGTTTGCAATTTTGCGAAATAATGAGTGAGCGAGCAGGGAACGATCCACAGTTCCTTTTTAACATCTGTTTTTCTGATGAATGCAATTTTTTCTTGAACGGGACGGTAAATCGTCACAATTGCCGCTATTGGTCTGATTTAAACCCAAGAGTTTTTCACGAGATGCATGCACCGGAAAAATTAAATGTATGGGCTGGAATTTTCGGTGACCGGCTGGTGGGTCCTTTCTTTCTACCTGGTAATTTGACCGGCCAAATGTATTTACAATTACTGGAAGACGCTATTGACCTTGCCTTGACTTATATTATTGAAAATGTTCCAGAGTATGATGAAGATCATTTGATTTTTCAACAGAACGGTGCTCCTCCGCATTATGCATTAATTAATCAATTAAGTAGTAAGTAAGCAACTAAACATAATTTAAATTTTAAAAATATTACTTAACCCCCAATGCCATTTAAATATTTTGGGGTGATGCTTACCCTTGCTTGGGGGTGAAAGTGACATAGTTAAAAATGCCAGCAAAGAATGTCCCCCTTTAATCTAAAATCGACGGGTCTGAGCGTTTTTCTATAATCTTGACGCAGTTCCTGAAAATGGCTCTGTTTCGTTTTCATTTGGCCACCCTGTATACAAATACCTGCCATTCTCTACTGTGCGGATATGTCGCTGTAGATAATGAAAGATTAAACATAAACAACAAAGGAGTAACAATTTGGCCACAGTCCTTTACAACAAAACTAGGTATAGAATCAGTACCATAGGTCTTTTTGCATTTTAGTTTCTTAAAAACATTGAAAAAAAATCAGATTAAATGGTTTTCTGTATGTATCTATATAATTATCACTATTCATTATTTTTATTTTCGTAGCTAAAGTCAAAAGTTACAAAAACACTGCGACAGTAAGTATCCAATTCACCTACAATGGTTTGTATTGTTATATTGAATATCATTTAATTTCTCTCTACTTGAAATGCTTGAATGATTTTTTGCTATATAGACCAAAATTTAGTACAATCAGACATAATAAGACGTTTGAAACATTGCATAAAATTTTTGTATGCTTGTTTGTTCTAAAATTTAATGGTAGGTACCTCTCAAATCACTAAATTTATTATATTATCACGTTGTCTAAAAGTAAAAATTTTGCAAACACTTGTTTTATTGTTAAGCAACTAAACAAGTACGACGAATTAGCTCATTACTCGATGTGTTGGTTTAGGAATAAAAATAATTATATGATAGAATGGTACAGGATGTACGACACATAAATTCATAATTACGTTAAACTAATGTTCTCCCTTACATAATCAATTACAACTTTAAGTTGCCTTGGAAAAGTAGCGGCGCTTCTTTAATTATTATCTTCAAGACTTTGCGAGTGGGATCACATTAAAATAACATATCATAAACTCAAGTTAAATTGTAATGAAATCATCAACACTTCAATGATTGCCTTGGCTTCAAATGTTACGTGCAGATAACTTTTACTATGCTACTATACTGTATATTCTATATTAATGTTCATTGGTAGCAAATTAAAAATACAAATGCTTGGTTGCTATGATATCCAGATATATATATATATATANTGAGTAATAAAGTAATTGCTTCACCAGATTAATTTATTCTATGAGGTTAACCCAGATCTATATATATATATATATATCTAATTTGATGAGTGCTAACTGTGCAAATATATATATTATTGCATTTTCGGATTCTACGTGAAATTTGAGGGTCACTACATTAAATATTCCCTATACCTAGGAGTTATAAATTTTGAGATATTAATTTAAAAAAAAAAATAAAAATTTGACAGATGCAAGAGTTCGCGCAGATGCTAGTAACTCTTCTCAGGAGCATGATATCAAGCGGATTTTTGGTACCTGTAAAGGGCATAGGTAACGCTAAATTATGGTATACTAACAAATTAAAACATTTAATATTATGTGTTTCATTTTTGCTGTTACATTTTGATAACTTCAAACAGCTATAACTTTGTTAACTTAAATGGAACACCCTAATTTTTCGGAGCAGTACTTTCCTAGATATCGATCGACGCAGTTCTCCGTGGGATACCCTATATACCTAGAGTGTAAAATAATTCAATTTTTTTTTTAATTTTCAGAAACGTGATTTTAATTTGTTTTTCCATGTATCAATCAGCAGAAGAATTGTACTTTGGTAATTCACTGCATCTCCAATAACAACGGAGGTGCTAAACTATTATGAAAACATATTTTGTGTGAAAACACATAATTTTCTATTGAAAATCTTGAACTGAGAAAAAATGTTTGAATTGTTCAGAGAAAAATATCGACGATTTTTCAAAACTTAGTACTTCTTTAAAAAATATGTAGCGAAAAATATTAATGATTTTTCAACACTTAGTACATTTTCAAAAAAAAATGTACTTAGTACATTTTTAAAAAATATGTACCTAAAATTCACAAAATAACCGAAATTTATTTTTTCAAACTTTATAATAATTTTATACATTATTTGTCCTTGTCTACTTCAAAGTACTCCCCTCCCCTATTCACACTTTTCCCAGCGGTTTTACGTTTCACGAAGCAGACTTTCATAGCTCTATGTGAAATGACGAATTTGCTTTGCTGTCATCAAGAGTCTGACAACGGCGTCCTTTCAGCACCACTGATTTTAATTTCGGAAATAAGAAAATATCTCAAGGAGTCAGGTTTGTCGAGTGAGGAGGGTGAGGGAGGATAGTAATCTGATTTTTCGCAAAATAGTGACCACTTTTAAATCGTGAAAACCATTCATAACATTGCGTACGACCCAGACATCATCTTCGCAAGCTTGTTTCAAAAGTTGAAATGTTTCCGTAAAAGTTTTCCCAAGTTTTACGCAAAATTTTACATTGCATCGTTGTTTCAGAAAATCGCACATTTTAAAAATAGTCAGCAACACCATTGCAGTCAAATAACAATACCTATCACGGAACCTAAATGAGTTATCAACAATCTAAGAACATGTGATTACAGAGGAAGTTATGTGCAACGCAATGCTGCCAACAGCATATCACTAAATATCTCCGATAGCGCGTAATCCATAAAGTTCGGTTATTTTTTAACAGACCTCGTATATACAGGGTGTCCCGAAATTCATGTAACAAAATTTGGTCATAAATTCTTAAGATAAATTTAGGGGACCCGTATTTTTTCTTTTTGCCACCTGGCCCCCTCTTTCGGAGTTACAGCCCCCTGAAATCTGCCCCTAAGAAGTCTTTTTTATATCTCAAAACCATGTTGTACGTAAATCACTAAATCTGGTACATAGGGGTTTTATGACATGTGAAATCTCACAGTGCTACGCTTTTTGGCGAGGAACCCCCTTAAGACACTTTTTCGTGGGCCCCCTTGTCTTTGAAACCAGAAAAATTTGGTCACAAATTTGATTTTTTTTTTAATTATTTAGAATTATTTTTTTAATTAAGCTAGAATTGAATTTAGAAAATTTTTTGTCTATTGATATTTGTTTCGTAAAACGCAATGTTTTTGAGGAAAATGGCGAATCATGATATGCATTCGATCCAGTGATGTAAAATGACCGTCATTTAAACTCGTGACCAGGTCATGACGGTCATTACACGTCATACATAGTTTCAGTTAGGAAAAATAATAGTACTTAAATGTAATTTAATGTCATTTTTCTAAAATGTAAATTACTGAATCTCAATATTATTATTATTAATAAATTCATCAACAAAACTATATTAATATCAAAAAAGTTTTAAACTACAAAACAAACAACACAAAAAACACATGTTCTTTGGCTATAGATGACAAGTAAAAAGTAATAAAACAAAAAATTGTTACCATTGGTTAAGTTTTAAGGACACCACGTCACCAGGTGGAACATAAACTTACTTCTTACCGCATTGACAATGAATATTTAATACATATTAATTTAATATTAACATTAATAAAATCATCAAAAGTATCTATAAAGTGATTTTATTTTATTGTAATAAAAAATAATAATAATTTAAATATTTAAGAAACAAAACCTATCATGATGCGGTCGACCGCGTCATGACGTTTAAATGACGGTCATTTTACATCACTGATTCGATCACATTTTGACATTTTTTTCGAAAACTTTGCGTTTTACGAAAAAAGTGTAAAGACACAAAAAGTTTCTAAATTTAATGGCTTAGCCCCATCAGATTCCACGTGTCATAAAACCCCTGTGTTCCAAATTTAGTCATTCTCGTACAACAGGGTTCTGAGATATAAAAAATTATTAGGATTATTCTTAAGGGCAGACTTCAGGTGGCTGTAACTCCGAAAGAGGAGGCCACTTGGCAAAAGTAAAAAATACGGGTCCCCTAAATTTGTGACTAAATTTTGTTGCATGAATTTCGGGATACCCTGTATACTACGCAGAGTACATATTCGGCGAACGAAATGTATTCAATGAACTTTACATCCTTTCCGTCTCATATTTACTATCCTATATTTACAGCATCAATACGCTCAGTCCTTTCAGATAGCTGCAACTGAAGGCAAACTTCTGTAATAAACAGGAAATCTGGAATACGAAGGATTGACAGAAAAGCCTTTAACTTCACTACATTACAATACAATTAATTTCCGTAGGAATTCATTAACGGGGGGGAAGAAGAGATAATTAACGTAAGTACATATAATACGAATTAATTTTTCAAATCTAATTATTCATTAAAATTTCGTAAAACTAATTGAAAATGACATTTATATTATAAAAATGTAGGTCGAATGGTAAATAAAGTACGGATTTTTTTTCAGAATGACCTTCGAAGTTGACCGAGTATTCTGTTAGGAATTCAATGCAATTTATTACATTCTATTAAAATCAAACTGAAGGTATTGAGTAATAAAGTAATTGCTTCACCAGATTAATTTATTCTATGAGGTTAACCCAGATCTAAAGATTTCAATATCTAGTGACAATATTTGAATATAATTGCAAATATAGACAAACGTTGAGTTAGCAATATTATTTATAACGACAAAATAATACTTTTGGTATTTATAACAATGAGTAACTTTGATATAATTATTTATAAAACGCTTGCAATGCATGCATTGGTTGTGGTATTTCGTGTACATAGATTTACCACAATAATTTTAATCTAAAGATGACAGTAAATCGAAGGTCCCAATGGCTATAATCAAATGATTAAAATAGTCAACTTAAAATGTTATGTGCACATCTTATTCATCATTATGTCAATTATAAATAATTGTAGCTGTTTCTATTTTTTCCAGGTATTTAAAATTAAAGTCATTATTTTGTAAGGCAAACATAGGTATTCTAGTAGCTAACTGTACAAGATGTTTCAGAAATAATTGACTAAACTTAAAATTCGAATTTGGATCGTGAAAATAACAAAAACGTCCTATCAAGATATGTCCGGAAACGCCTCGTTTTCCAGATACACAGTATTTAAATTTGAATATTTACATTTTCTGAAGTGCCTTTATCATCATACAGTGATGATTATTTTTTACTGCTTTTCCAGTGTGCGATTTTTGATTTAGAAAAAATAGTTTAATAAAAATAATAATCCTTGAATAACCCTTTTGGCATAAAGGTTTCTTTGTTATTTTTTTAAAATTCTTTCCATTGATAGAAACTTAAATTATACTATATATAAACAAATTGAGATTGTTAAAGTGCATAAAGCTGTCGAATTGAACCAGTTGAATGGTGCGAACGGCTTGGGCCTTTTCAAATATTTTAAAAATTAGACATAATTTTATCACTGTTAATATTAAAGGTCTGATTTTTTCATCAAATGTTTAGTGTTTACGTAAAATGTAAAAACAAATTATAATTTAATTTCTGCATGTGCCCTTTGTTTAAGTGTAAACTTTAGGGTTTTTGAATCATTATTATACAGGGTGTTTCAGAAAGACTTTCCGTAAATACAGGGGGTGATAGTACGACAAAAAATAAGAATTGTTTGTCTTATGAACTATATGTCTATCTCTTTTTGTTTTCGAGATACCGAGCGACAAAATATTTTTTTTTTAAACGGAATTTTTACGAAAATTTCCAAAAAGTGTAAAATATTTGCATGAAATTTGGTATTCCGGGGTTTTTACGGACGCCAAATAGGCTAGTCTAATTATTTTTTGGATATTTAATAGAGGGCGCTAGTTATGCCACATTCCTATTACATTTCAAGTTTTAATTTATTTAAGGTTAGGATTTTTACCATTCGGGCTCCAATTTCTATTATATAATTTTATTTTCTAAAAATAATATACTCTTGTATAATAATAATAGTAATAATTAGTCATTACTAATTAATCACTAAAATCACTAGAGGTCTTTCTGATACACTCTGTATATACATACATGAATGTTTTTTTCATTGCTTGAGTTGCTTTTATAGAGGTAGCAAGTAATGTTAAAGTGACTGTGACTTCAAATGTTGTCTTAATTCTTCTTTGTCTAGTAGTTTTGGTGACACTCGGTATATGAAAGTGGAATTATTGAAATATACTTTTAAAAGGAAATCTACTTCGTTAAAATTGTTTGTATCTAATTATAACCAAGTTTTTATGTAGATCCAAATAACAACGTTTTTATAAAATAGTTATTTGAATAACTCTTTTTTAGTATTTTGTTAATTAATAAAATGGTTCCTATCTTTTTTTTATTTGGGTCGTGAAATCGAAACTGTTAGTACCTACATTCTATTTTATTTTATAGGATATCGTTAGTGCGTCAATGTTATATATACAAATTTTATTCAGTTTGAAATAAAGGTAGGTAGATACTTGTCAATTGCGTCTCTCTTATAATCTTTAATTCCAGGAATTAATTGTATCTCTTAATTAATATGAAGCTATTTTTCAATAATTTCCAATAGATTTGAATTTTCAATTATAAAAGTTTTGATACAGAAATAAATAATTACATTATTTAAATTTTGTAATTTAACTAAATGATATTATTTTTACGTAGAAACAATTGAGACTTTATTTTATTGTAGCTATTATTTTAATTAGTAAAATAAAAACAACATTAATTCGTTTATTGTTACCAGTTTATATATGCAATATTGTGTAGATTGTCGTCTCTTAGGACTTGCTACAGCAACTAAACTCCACTGGGAAGATTGTTCACTGAACATTTATTTTCACCACTTTTAACTTGTAAGACAAAAATGAAGCTGGCGGTGCAGAAAATAAACAGAATAGAAAGTCCCTTTTTATTTGTCAGCAGTCATTGCAAAATGTGGGTAATGTACTGGATTGATAAGCTCGCTAAATTATTTATTTGGAAATATACCTTTAAATACATTATTAAAGTTTTGATTTTACTGTAACTAAAAGTACTGGTTGTCGATTCTCTTCGAAAATGAGCAGATAATATTTTGAATTTTAATAGCTTCTAATAACATTTTTTATTGTAAGAGTACATATGATTAAGTGTATAACTTTGAGTGGATTTCATATTTATGGCTTTCATTGACCTTAAGAAACAGGTATCAATAGTTTATTTTTTCCAATTCCGCAGTGAAAACTTATTTTTTTTTTTACTTTTTTTCTAGTAATTTTCATACTCTGCCACTGAACAAGCTAGTGTAATCTCAAACAACTGTGCGCTTTAGTCGCAGCACATGCGTAATTGGGAACTGGGCTGTGCATTATTGTCAAATCTTATATTCAAAGGAAGGTTATTAAATAACAAGTTTCCACACCACTCGCCATGAGATACTTCTCTTTGGCACGTTACTTTTGATAAATAGGTGTTCGCCACGAGCCCTATTATCCCACAAGAACAAAATTAAATTGTTTTAAATAAGATAAACTATGAAGCAGTATTTAATAAGTAACCTAGCAGAAAACTCAACCAGTAATCAATAATAATAATTGTAATACACAAAAATAAATAAGTAATCTGTTTATTCACCTGATTTTTATACTATAACACTAAATTTTGTGGGTAACCTTTGATGCTCTTCCATGGCGTTTAAAATTTCTGGTTCCTAATTTCTCATTCCCTGAATTTGTCCAACATTTTCTTAATGGGAACTTTATAAGTCAGCGTAAACTATCTGTTATCTCTGATAAAAAGTCGGCTATAATCATATCAACTCTCTCTTGATTAGTCTTTTTCGTATTTAATATAAAAAAAAACATGAAATTAAAACACAAAATTACACTGTGTCGTCACTGAACACTGAAATAAATAACTTCATAAGATTATACTACATCACACAAAGGCACTTAATGAACACTATATCCCAAATCGACAGAGTCAAAGACTAAAAAAAAAAATATAACCAAAACAAAGTGAGGTATTCGGCCATTCCCGTTTTGTACCAGGTGCGTTAAAGGCATGCCGCAAGAGAATCGTTTTTTTTTTGAAACGATAGAATGTTTTTTTAATGTTCATTGCTTCGATCACAGTGATATCAAAAAAATATGGTGACTTTAAAATAACACGAATTTCAGATTTGTTTTCATGTAGACCTAAAAAAACTGATCCAAAGTTAAAGTTACACCCGGTATAGATAGTGCGATCTGTTCTACGATTACACATTTATATTCAATCTTTCGTTGCCTTATTTTAATAAAAATAATATTGTCTCTAAAAGGATCTATAAAAAGTTTTTTTTTTTGTTAAAAAATTCTTGTTACTGAATATTAATTATGATTTTTCTATTATTAGCAGTAGTATCTTCTAATGTTGCTGATGATGATGAATTGTTAGGCTTTCAAAATATAGTGGAAAGTAGTAGGTGATATAGGTCTGCTGTGTTTAAAAAGCGAAATATATAACACAAGGTTTTTAGTATGGCTGTAAAAAAAAACAATTAGGCAGATTCGTAAACTTTTTTAATTTGAATTTTATTTTGTTATTAGGAATAACAGTTGAAAGAAATAAATTTTTTGAGATAAACATGGCCATTTGCAATTTGCTTAATTATTTTTATATTCTATATTCATATAGGTAGGTACTGAAAAATGCAGTATTTTATATTATGACCAATATGTAATCTTGCGAATCTTCCACTGTTTCAAGTATTTTTTAAAGGACGAAAATACCAAAAAATTCACTTTAATTGTTTTCATTGCTACATGTAAAACTAATTAAAAGAAATGTCCTATCAAAATTTCATTATTTCAGAAATCAATAACTGCGTAACCAAAAAATCATGTGTTTCTTATTTTGTTATTGGTTCATATAGGTATTTTCAATATTGTTATGTGAAATAGTAAAAAATATGCCGGTTCCAAAGTCTGGGAATTTTATAAAAAAAAGTCGTGGTATTATTAATAATAAAAAAAAAACGGAAATACCAATACTCCATCTGTTAAAATAATATTGATAATAACGCTGGTTAAAAAAATGTGACAAAGGAATCAAATTCATGTTGTTTCTCACTGGTTCATAAAAAATTTACAGAATGAAGTTTTCGGAAGGGTCACAAAAGATTATAAATTTTTTCAGTATGGTCAGCGAATTTTGAAAATCTAATCTCAAGAGCCTATTGATGGTATATGATATATAAAAAATAAATGAATTTTCACAAATGGTTCAAAAGCTATAACAGAAATTAATTTTAGGTTGCCCTCTCTACCACTTATTATTATTAAATATTGTCGTTGCGCCGTCAAAATGCGACATGTGTATTTTATGAAATTGTTCAGTGAAGTTAGTAAACTGTTTCTTGTTCTTTTTTATTTAAAAATTACAACAATTATTTTTAATTATACCACGGACAGTCACGATTTTGTAGAAAATAAGATGACTTTTTTTAACCAGATTATGTCGCATTTTGAAGACGCAACGACGATATACCATTTGAGAAGAAAATAAAACTTGTGTGTCCAAGAACACGACATTTACTATTAAAAAATTAAACTTCAGCACAAATATCTAAATAGGCAGAGGATGTTCATCTGTGCTATGTGTAATATTATTGATAAATTTTTGTAAGACCAAAGGGGTTAACCTCTACAATGTGGCAATTTGAGGCAATGCTTGAAAAAGTCGATGGATAATTACTGTTAAAAATAAAATTTACGTTCAAAAACATAAGAACATTTTTTCCAGTGCCAAGTCCTGGTCAAAAATGGTCAACAATTCCTGGTAAAAATGTAACTGGCATACATTATATAGGGTGAGCAATACGTCGAAAAATTAAGATACCTTGTTATATAAACTTCTTCCGGAATATGAATAATAACAATTTGAATAATCGGTCCATTTTCGACTAAGGAAGTTATACTTGAAGTACAACCCATTCGCTTCACGACACCCTGACACTGCATCAAATGTTTTCATTTAAATATCTAAGGAGATAACAGAAAATGGCATAGTAAAATTTGTTACACTTTCGTTATATAACTTCGTTGAATAATTCAATTGAGATGTTGATTGTTCTAATGGCTGGGGAACTGTTAATGTTGGGTAGTTTAAGTTTAATTTAGACGGGTCTACTTTACTTTTAATTTTTTTATTAGTAAATTGTGTAGTTGATACCACTTAAACTGACCCATCTGATTTAAGAGTTTGCTTTTAAATTTTTTCGATTACCTATGCCAGTTTCTCAAAGATGTAAGGTTGAAAACGATAATTAGGTACCTATCTCAGTAATAAAGTATTTCTCAATATACGTCGCAGCAACATTTTATTGGTAACATCAAGTGATAAGTGACATCAGGTTTCCTATTATTTTTACGACAAGAGTAATATTCTCATATTTATACAAGCAATCTCATATACTTTATAAATTGCGTTACAATATTTTTTGTCTTTATGTTGAGAATGTTATATTTATCAACAATATAGCACGAGTAAGCTTTATGTTTGTCATGACATTTGTAATATCTTATCTAGAGGCAATAATCTAATTTACCATTTACGAAAATAGGTAAATAATCCTTTTATTTCAAATAGTTACACTCTTGCAGTTTTACAAACTTTAGATGATTCCTGATCACAGTAAAATAAAAAATACATTTTGGTGTGAAAATATCAACACAAGTCTTTAGAAGTGTATTTGCCACAGTGAAAAGAATTTTTTTTATAAGGAATCCCTTGCATATCTAAGTATGATCGCTACTACTTCTAAGTATTTCTTCTGTTATTTCTCCTGATATTTTAGATATATCTATTTAACCCCTTGATTGATCCTTTTAGAACAAGAGCTTATTTATATAAAAAAAATATTTACAGTGTGGTAGATACATTAATAGCCAAAAAATCTAATAAAAATAAATAATTACAGACTATAATGAGTAGGTACATATGACTATTTCAGTTGTTATTACTTAGTAGGTACCTAGTACCAGTTAAAAAAAATATCCAACGTATGTACAATGCGTATAGGGATAACTGTCCAGAAAAGAAAACCCTTTTTTGATTTTTTTTATAAAAACATTCTTCACAAAATCTCATTCTCGCATATAAATTTAGATTTTAGTATACCGGGTGATTCAGTTTGATATTCGCGGCCTCGTATCTCTTTTGTTTTATCAGATAGCTATAGCAAACCCTATATATTTTTAAATCGCCGCTCAAACTGTATCAAATGACATTGTTAGATCGTCTCCATGGTAACATATGTTAAAATTGCTATAGGCAACTGTTTTTGTTCAAATGGCACACTATATATTTTTTTTATCAATTCTGGAAGATATTTTTTTCTGCTTGCAGCTGTATGAAGAAGTCTTTAGTTTCATTAGAAAAATTGCTAGAAAAACAGCAAAAAAGATGAACCCTACTTTCAGTAGCTTTATTCTGAAAAATGATAGCCAGTTGCGGAAACAACTGAATTTTGACCTTTCTAAATAACGGTTTTTCAAAATAATTGACATTTTGTACCTACCTATTCTATCTATAACTAATTATTACTATAACATGAATACTTATGGTAACCAAGAAAAACTAGATATGATTTTAATTTATGGAGAGTGCTGAAAGAACACTAAAGTTGCCAGGCATTTATACCAACATCGTTTTCCGCAGACACAACTTCCATCAGATAAAATTTTCGGAAAGTTAGCCAGGAATTTGGCAGCAGATGGTTTTCAAAAGAAAAGAAGAGTTTTTAAACCTAGAATGGTAAGAGATGAAGAACATTCGATAAAGATGTTAAATAGTCTGCTATAGATCTCCGGATCTGATTCCTATAGATTTCTTTCTTTGGCCTTACCTAGAAGAAAAAGTTTACTCTTTGCCTTTAAATGATATTGATGACCTTAAAAACAGAATAAGAGTAGAATTTCGGAGATTAAATGAAGAAACACTAGAATGTGTTTGTAGAGAGGGAGTGATAAACAGAGCTATTCTGTGTTTGGAAGCAAATGGAGGTCATTTTGAACATTTGAAATAAGCATTGTTTTAAATTGTTATCTTATTATCGTAATACAAATAAAATATGTTACTTTAAAAAACATAGTAACTTGTTTTCGCAGCTAGCTATCATTTCAGCTACAAAAAGTAGTGTGCATCTTTTTTGCTGTTTTTCTAACAATGTGTCTAATGAAACTAATAGACCTTATATAGCTGAACGCAGAAAAAGAATATCTTCCAGAATTGATAAAAAAATATATAGTGTGCCATTTGAACAAAAACGGTTGACTATAGCAATTTTGACATATGTTACCATGGAAACGATCTAATAATGTCATTTGATAGAGTTTGAGCGGCGATTTCAAAATATTTGTTATAGCTATTTGTTAAAATAAAAGAGATACAGGGCCGCGAATACCAAACTGAATCACCCGGTATAGAATTTGAAACAGTTGAAAAACGATGTGGATTTATTAATTTAAAAATGTTACAATAGGAACTTTTTTGGTATTAAAATATAAAAACAAATTTGAAGTTTGACCTTGATATTAATAATTTTACTACTGCACAGTTTTTTCCGAAATTATCTATAACTCGTTTGTATCTCATCTACTGTCTCTAAGTTTTATTATTTTTTGTTATAATTCCACATTCTTAGTACCTTCATACACTTGTCTAAAATAAATAAAATTGAATAATGGGTACATCGGAAGAGATTCAATGAAAAGGATAACATCATGTCAAAATTTTTGACGGAACAAAGGAAACAAATTTAATTTTAATATGATGTTATGGGAGTATTTGAAAGATAAATATAGATTTGATTTCGAAAATAATGTGGAAAAATAGGTAGTGCTAATAATTCACAAAATGGTATACAAATTTGTTATTAACAATTTCAGAAAGTTGAGATTGTGTGTGTTACAGAGATGAGACCTTATTTATTTTTTTAATTTTATTTGCAATATTTAGTTTCCAAAATATTAATTATTTATTAATATAAACGTTAAACTTGAAACTGGTTTCTATATTTTTATTGCAAACCAAGATTTAAAATAATATTTTTTTGTAAAATTAAAAATAAAGCAACATCGTATGTTTATCTGTGGTCAAGTAATTTGTGTGCAGGATTTTTTTAAACGAATGACAACCAAAATCAAACCTTGATGAGCTTGTCTTCTGGCAGTAGTCCGTGGACAAACTATATTATAGACCCTAAATTTCATTAATTTCATTTAGATACTACATATCTACTCAACATTTTTGTAGAAGATATGGAAATGCATTAATTTTTAAATTATAGGTTGTAGGTAGGTGTTAATAAAATACAGGGTGTTCCAAAAAGGTTGTGCCAAACTTCAGGATTTTATAGGGGACATTGTGTTGAAAAACATTTGCATAGAGACTCCTAGCCAAAAGTGAGTCGATTCGGTTCCAGAGTCATACTGATAACGAAAAATAATAAGATTTCAAAATGACTTGCTTGAATGTAAAACATGTCAATATCATATTATTTTTTTATTACTGATAAAGGAAAAAATTATAATAAAGTTTCAAAATGACGACCCCCAACTTCGTTATATAAATTGGTCCTTCGAAGCATAGAATCACGCACCCGTTGGAGGATGTGCGGATCTTGCTGTACGTAAAGAGATGCTGCCATCACTCTTCCCAATAATTTCTCTTGGCTGTCAACGAGAGTTTCATACACCAACGACTTGATGTAACCCTAGAGAAAAAAATCCAATGGGGTTAAATGGGGGGAAGGATGTCGGCGATTAGGAAATCGCTCAGCATAAAGCCGCTCAGCTTGTCTAGTGTTGCTTCTTGCCCCGTCATAAATAAGATGCATATTATCTGCATACTCCTCAAACGTAAATTCGACCATTTTCCTGCAAGGAATATGAAGCACTTAATAGCTGCGTTTCCACTAAAATTAAATTATCAACTGTCCAATGTTGTTGATAAATTTGTACCAGTAGACAAAACACTGTTTACTCTTTCTTATAATATTGTCTTTTGAACAAAAATGAGTTTTCAGTTTTGACCATTCTATCACCTAGAGTGATGACAGCCTCACTTTACGTAGAGTAAGTCATTTTGAAACTTTATTATTTTTCGTTATCAGTATGACTCTGTAGCCGAAACGGCTCACTTTTGACTAGAGGTCTACTTGCAAAAGTTTTTCATCACAATGTCCCCTCTAAAATCCTGAAGTTTGGCACAACCTTTTTGGAACACCCTGTATAATAAATATAATAACGTACCTTGTCCTAATTGAGCCAACTTCCCCTTGTTATATTTATATGCGTGTAAGAACATCCTTCTATACAGGGTGTTTATTAAGTACTTGTAAAAACTTTGAAGGGACAATCTTTGACTAATTTTAAGATAAAAAGTTCATATGAACAGAGGTCCGCATCGGCTTAGTTCTTGAGATACAGAATGTCCCAAAAAATTTATTTGTTTGTTTCAGCAATTATCGTAATAATTGTTAGTAACTTATTTGTAGAAGTAGTTTAGTCTTAGTCTTGTAAATGATCTAAGTTTTTCACATCGCAATACAATCAATAAAAGACACATTTTTCACTTGTTTTCAAAAAAATTATTCAACTTCAACAAAATTCCAACGCAGGTTTATAGGTATGTTTAGTCAAACATGACATACAGTGCGACACAAAAAAGTTATGATTATTTAAATCCCGGTACAACACTGTATACGGCGCCCTCTAACATTAAAAAAAAAACATGTAAATATTTGAGTTTCTAATGATGGTTGATGATGATCGTTTCCCGAATTTCGTCAACTTGCCATATTAATGTACAAAAATATAATCAAAATACCAAATAAAATTTCTTGGACGCTCTGTATCTCAAGAACCAAACCATTACGAACCCATGTTCATATGAACTTTTTATCTTAAAATTAGTCAAAGATTCATTCTTTAAAGTTTGTACAAGTACTTAATTAACATCTTGTATACTTTGACTCTTATACTAATAAAAATTTTACTATTTACTGCCAGAATTTAATTACATTATTGATCCACTTATTATATATTTGATTGTAATGGGACATTTACAATTTTTGTTAAAGCTTTTTTTTCAAACTGAGTTGCTTGTCTAAAATGTTTATATCCATATTACCATTGTAATTTGATGCAGTTTCTGTCTAGGTTTTTGCACAAGTTATGTATTCCCAACCTTGGTACATTTTGTGCTACTTATGACATAGATATGGCTATATTTGTTTATATGTGAAACACATAATTTATTTTAAGACATTCAGATACTATTCAAAATATTTAGTGGTATCTAAAAGTGTAAAGACGGCTTTGTAATTCTTAGGAAATTTTAAGTATAGCCATATTAGGGACATACTGGTCCATATAAAGTATCCTTGTACATAATTTGGTCATTTTCACTATTTTTATTTAAATATTGATAAACCTATTAATATAAATGTTTGTTAAAAAATTATATTGAGAACAATTGCAGTTATTATTCACTAAATGAACAAACTTTTCCATAAACACTTTCATGATATTTGATAGATAAGTATTTTTAAGTAAAAGAATATTTACGGTACTCTGTTTAAACTAAACACATAAACTAAGTATTTTCTTATTAATATTGAAATATCTAAAAATTGAATTTTGACAAATTTCAACTAGCCTAAGAGTAATGCGAACTATTTTATTTTTTTTGTTTTGTGCCCATGTTTAAAATATTGTGAAACAAAAAATATTCCATACATAAATATTATGTTGAAACATTTAATATTATTTAATAAATCAAAGAATATTACATCAGATGTATTTAATTCAAACACAATAATCCGTTTCTTTAAAAAAAAAACAATAATACTTACAGGTCAAGGACCTTGTCCACTTTATCCGATATAGTATAAACCATTATTGATCACTTTAAACAACAAACACTGAATAACAATTACTTTGTTACAAAGTCAGCATCAAGTCTATATCGCGAGCTACACCTGTTCACGAGAGATGCAGCAATTAATTAACTATTACTACACTACGAAAACGCTAACATAATTCTAAAACGGGATTAAGCGTCCTTGTTGCCACTTTTGTTTACCAAGTTTTAATTGAAAAATTGATAGTAGCGATGGGAGGGATCGTTTGGTGGAAACTAATAAGTCACTCTCCAGCACATATAGGACTAGGAGCGACAAAGTAATATCCTTGCGTGGCCTACTTTAAGTTTGTTAATTTCAGCAATACCCTCAAAGCCTTATGTGGCTACACTGAGGTGAGTGTGTAGCGAACCATATAGGACGGTGAAATCCAGATGAATAAGGGCTTTTCAATTTCCTTGTAGCTGATCTCAGAAAAGGTATTTCAGTAATGATAATACATATAAATATATAGTTATTGCAAAGTAATGCAACTGAAGCGTGGAAAATTACGTTTAGAAAATATTCAAAGCAAACTTTCAAAACGGAGCTCTACCTGAAAGTGTTTCATCAAAATTGAACAATAATATACAAGGTCTGTTCAACAAATAACTAAACTGTATTTTAAACTTTATTATTAACTAGCAACCCGCCCCGGTTTCGTACGGGCAAATATAAAATAGCCTATGTTACTCCGACGAGATGTAGCTTTCGGTAAAATTGGTTGAGTAGTTTTTGAGTTAAATCGTAATAAACAAAAAATCAATCACCTTTCATCTAATGCGACCATAATATTAATTTTAAAATAATTCACGATATATCTATATATCTAAAAACAACAAACGAACTCAAAACTAAAAATGCAAAACCTTTAAATTTAAAACAATATAGGTAACTACCAACAATGTGAAAACAAAACGAATTAAATTAAAGTACTTATGTTCAGGACTATCAATTTTAATTAATAAGTAAGTAGTTAGGTATCTAACTACCTAAAGAAAACAAACACGAAACAAAAATGCGACTATGAAGTTTTAAATGATTCACAATAAGAAAAAAACAAACAAATTATTAAAACTCAATGAAATAAAAGTATGTTTGCAAGTATCTGTGTATGTTCCGACTACCTAAAGACAACAAATACAAAACAAAAATGTGACCTTAAAATATCGAACGCAATTATAACTTTCCAACAACACCCAGAAAGAAAACACAGTCGTCAGTCGTCACCTCCATTCGCTCCAAGTCAGTTTATTAAAGGATCACGCGCGCGTTATCGTTCGGCTTATTAGCTAAACAGTAGGCAAGACGGTGCGGGGGGAGGGTCGGTGATCGCATCAAGCGAAGCGAGGCGCTTGAATTTTATTCTCGCGTCCGTATTTTTTTTGCGATTACTCCTAAGATATTCATTTAAATTATATGGTGTGAATGAGTAAAATAATGTGCATGAAATGCTTAAAGCCTCTAACTTATTTAAAGTGATAAGAATTAATACTTTAAAGTATTAAAATGGATATAGGTAGTATGTTATCTTTAACATATAGACATATGCCATCGCGGACTTTTCTGTAGGTATATATAAGATACACAATTCTACCATACACTACATAAACTTTCGGACCCCTCCGGTTTGGACGCGAGGCGCGGAGTCATGGGGCGCCCGCGCGGCCCGGTCGAATCACGGCGACACGAAATTAATTTCGTTGCGCATTATTTTGATTTCGCTATATCTCCTAAGGTATTCACTTAATTTGCATGGTGTAAAGGGTAAAAAAAATCTTCATGAAATGCTCAAGCCAACTACCGTATTTAAAATGATAAGGATTAATATCGTATTTGTGTAAATAGCTTTCCAATCACCGCTTTATAATTGCCCATTTTTTAAAGTATTAAAATTGATATAGTATCTTATCCTTAAGAGATAGACATATACCATCGCGGACTTTTCTGTAGACCTATATAAGATACACAATTCCACCATACATTATTTTGTTATATCTCAAAGGGCAGCGTTTTCGTTGAAAGCTCCCAGACGGCTTATTTTTTTCCGACACCTCCAACAAATATCTTTAATGTATACAAAAACTAAACAAATTATATACTAAAACCTTCCTCGAGAACCACCCTATCCATTGGTGAAAACAGCATGAAAATCGGTGCAGTAGTTTTTGAGTTTATCGCGAACAGACAGACAGACAGACGCGGCGGAGGACTTTGTTTTATAATATGTAGTGATTTTATACATTATTGGTCCTTGTTTCCTTCAAAGTACAGTTCGAAAGCGGTGTATTTCTGCACTTATTTTAATTTCGGAAATAAGAAAAAAATCGCAAGGAGTCAGGTCTGGTGAGTAAGGAGGATGAGGGAGGACAGTAAACCAATTTTTGGCACAAAACTGACGATTTGACAATGCTGAGTGTGCGGGCGCAACTTTATATGTTCAGAATTAGAAGTCAGCTCATACTCTGGGGAGGTTTTCTTCTTGTCACATTTCTTTCTTTCTTTTCTCTTATTTCAACGTTTTTACGTGTATGTAAAAATTTCTCTAAAAAAATAACAACATTATAGATCCTCACATGCTTTAGCACTTACGATCTTTGTACAAGAAAAAAACAACGCCAATTTAAATCATTAAATAAATTAATTCTTTCTCGGAATATGCAATATGACATAAAATAACACAGCCACACAAAAAAAGAAAGGTCTGTACTTTTCATGCGACATATGTTATCCGTAGTATTTTAGCCTCCTGATCAAGAATCCGATGTCAGAATTGAGCTATCACATCGCAGGAATTTCCTAACCTCAAAAAACAGGTAAAAAATAGCAAAATTTCATGAAAAAGTCTAGAAAAATTAAAAATTTAAAAAAGACCCCGCCGAATGTGAATCCGTGTCAGAATTGATGGTTCTTTTTCTAACCTCAAAAAAACGGGTCAATTAAGGTCAGATATCACGAATTTTCAAACAATAACAGATTTGCGCCAAATTTGATATACTGGGGTTTTCTGGGTCGCTGATTACGGATCCGAGGTCAATTTTGCAAAATCCAAGATGGCGTATCCAAGATGGCCAACCAAATTTTCAAAAAATAACAGAATCGCAGCAAATTTGGTATACGGGGGTTTTCGGGGTCGCTGACTACGGATCCGATGTCAGTTTTGCAAAATTCAAGATGGCGGATCCAAAATGGCCGACCAAATTTTCAGATAATAACAGAATAGCAACAAATTTGGTATACGGGGGTTTTCGGGGTCACTGGTTACGTATTCGAGGTCAGAATTGCGAAATTCGTTTTGAAATATTTTACTTTATAACCTGAGTACCCAATCATGTGTTAACCTACTTTTTTTCGGCTATATCTTGTTCTTTTTTCTGTTAAAGATTATTAGATCTATTCACGGGTTGAATTTTGTAAATCTGATCTCGGATTCGTGATCAGTGATCTCGAAAACCCCCGTATACCAAAATTGGCGCGAATGTGTTATTTTTTGAAAATTTGGTCGGCCGCTATCTTGAATTTTGCAAGCGACCATAAGATCCACTTCTTATTTGTGGAAGGGCGAAATGGGCGGTGACTATTAGACGCCTTCACTATACCCATCTTTGTCTATCACATGGATTTCTATGGCTTACTTTATCGCTCTCACGTAACTTCAGATATGTAGACCATCGGTACTTTCCTACCGGGTAAGTATGAGGTAATATCAAATCCAAACAATCAGTGGCGAAATTACAACCAATCTCCTTAATTAATTTAATAAAGTTATAATTTTAAATGAAAAATTACTCATGAGATATTTTTATACTTGTTAGAGTCCCACTGAGAGTTCCATTTATTTTCTGTCAGAGTGGAAGGCAATCTTATTGAGGCATGTAAAACTAATTTCTTGTCAGTTATAAGTTCTGTTAACAATCATAGAAAGTTTATTTTTATTTGCAAAAATTTTGATTTTTAACCAAGAATAAAGCAATATACAGGGTATTTCAAAATTAAACCATATAGCAACTCTAAAGTGCCTATTATCATTACAATAAGACGAATGTTTATAAAAATTATTTCGAAACAGAGACATTCATAAATATAGACATTTTTCTGAAATTTTAGACATTATTATTTCTCTTTGTTTGGTTTCAAGATAGGCGTTAAAATAATATTTTTTAAACGAATGGTGAATAATTTCTAAAGTAATATATATGTAAGTATAAGTAATGTATATGTCCTAAATAAGGAATTAGTAAAATTTAACCTGTCTAAGGTTAGGATTTTACGTCCCCAGTATAATAATTTCCTGATGCACATACTCTTTAATTCTGTACGAAATTTTCAAAAGTCGCCACACCGTTATGTTAGAGCTATAAATTAACTTTAACATCCCGTATCTTTTTCAATATCAATTTTTGGACTAAGATAGATTTGGTTAAATCGAAATAAGTATCTAAAAATTTCACTGATAAATAAATTGTTATCTCATTCCTCACAAACCGTGGTGTACAAATATTTTTTATTTACTGTTCATTTTTTTAAACCACAAACCGTGTCATCAAATGTAATGTCAGAATTTTATACATTGATCCTTTGCCTTTTACTCTATTGCATATATTTTTTATTATTTATATTACGCTTTTTATTGGGCTGAAGCCCCTACAAAATTTTATTCAAATATGTGTAGCGGTTTCAATGTTGTTACAGTTGCAGAAATAAGTTCATTTTGAATAGTAAATATGGAGAAGTTTCGAAGTTTTCGAAGTTCGCTCTGTCTCTCATTTTAGTGTTGTCATTTTAAATCTAGGACATCTGCATAAACAAGAAAATATTTTTATGGAATAGAGTACCAGAAAATGTAAATAGTTTTATAAACTTATAAATTTTGTTTATAGCTGAGCATTCCGTAAATAATAGATGTCACCGTTGATTCCGCGCCGTACAATTGATAAAAATCCTTTGTGTACTTTATCGTCAATGAAGATAGTCGATTTTTCCTTTGATGGCTAGACTTGTATAAAAAAATTAACACTGAAACGTGCCGTCGACTTTTAAAGTTTTTCTGAAAATACCCTGGAATGCGGGAATGGACTATTGGTGTTATTAATAGAAAAATAGATAAAACAGTCTCTGTCAGAGTTAAACTCAATAAAAAAATGCTAATAAAAAAAATAATTTGCGGAAAACATTAACGAGCATGTACATTTCATGTGTAATTCATAACAATGGTTACTAAAATGAGAAACAATTATGTGGTCAATTCATGGCGCGGTTTTAATAAGAAAAAAGTAATAAAAAAGTTATAAAAAAGTGGAATAAATAAATCATTTAAATCGTCCATTAAATATTTTGTGGGTACTACGTGAACATTTTAAATGTCATGGAACTGATAGAACGTTACTTACAATGAATATGTTATCTACCTCGTGGCAAGAAGTTGCATACTATATTTATTATTATCACGGAAATTTTAGTATAAGCTGTATAGATAAAGTGCCTACACGAATTTAATTTATTTATGTTTTATTAGCGGCAATATTTTTTTAATTTGGAGCAACTGTTTTGTCTTTGATTTTGATATATTAACAGTCCGTGAGAAAAACTCGCATAGTTTATCTCTGGTTGAATTTTCTACAGCTATCGCGGTATCATTCCTTTCCAAGTATTACTAGGACTATCCTATTACTTACCATATTAAATAACTTTACTAAAGTTTTCAAGATTTCACTGTACAACCGCATCTAGTTTTCTGCAAAAAACTTGTTTTCAATAAATCAACATTTTTTTCATTTCCTACAGATCCACTACTTCTAATCTTATGTTTTACATAATTTGACTTACATACTCTTGATAATAATCATGACCAAGTAGATATGATGAGGCTTCCATCATTCGATTTTGCTACAAAAACTTAATATATTTGGTTGGTGACGAACTACTTACGGTTCTTCGTTCATAACTCTATAATATAACTTATTAACTCATTTAACGGTTTCAAATCCAAGGCATGTGTAGTAGCTACATCGTGGGTTCCTCAGGGTTCGAACTTGGGTCCGCTACTCTGTCTCCTATTTATTAACGACCTTAACAATATGCTAAATTGTGCGAGGCTGTTACACGTTAATGACGTTAAAATCTGTACTTCCATTCTTTTAGTCAGCCAGTCCCACAATCTTCAACAAAAACTCAATAGACTTATAGCTTGGTCTGCTAACAACAAACTTAATAATAAATGCAAAGTAATCACTTACACTTGAAAATCCATTCATGCCCTATACGATTATTATATTGATTCATAAACAGTCGACAATTCTATGTGTTAAGGATTTAGGGGTTATATTTGACAGCACTTTAAGTTTTTCACAAGTTATTGATTATATTGTCAAGGCAGCATCCAAGAAGCAAAGAAACTCCAACACTAGAAAAATATTATATTAAGCTTTCGTTGGATCCAAGCTTGAATACTGTTCTTTAGTTTGGGGTCCATATTATGATTGTTAACATTACTAATATTGAATTTATTCATAGAAAGTTTCTGAACAGTCTTTCATTTAGATTCAATGGAATTATCCGGCATGAGATATTGGTAATAACATATTAACAACTAGTTTTATCATTCAGAACAAACGAGATTTATGTGCTCTGTCACTGTCCTTATATTCTTTTTCACGTAACAATATGACTTTTATAGCACTGCATAAAAAATATTTTTAAGGAGTTCGTCAGTTTTGAAACTACTATCTTGAAAAGTATTTTATTCATGCAAATAGCAAACAAAGTTCTTTTATTTTTATATCCAAGAATTCCATTATTTTGTAAAGACAATACAAACCGCAAACTTGTGTAGTGGGTAGATATTTAATATGAAGCACTGTCAAGTGAACAAAGGCAAGTTATAAAACATAATTTTGCATCTAAATATCTAAACAATTAACTTAATAACCATCATTACATTTAGGACGCCCTAAGGGAAAGCGTATTATGGACAGACAGTATCCTTTTTACTGGAAGTAGGAAGCAAAATTTTTAGTATTATTTTATTTAGCGATTAAAAAATACTGGTTATGTTTGTGACCATATTAACGTTGTCAATGTTTTCCAGAGTATCAGCAACTGATGTAACGTTAAATTAAACATATAAAAGTAGATTTCCTGTTTATTTTAAAGTCTTAATCAATTCAATAATCAATAATATTTAACTGCATATTTTTTCCAGTTACATGAAAAGTAATAAATAATGTCGTTACAGATAATGACATAAGTACGCTATGCATACACTGCCTGCTATTTGAGATGTTTACAATATTAAGAGAAGAAAATCAGAATGACTAATTTCAGTATAATGACATAAGAAGTTGGTCCATTGTAACTACTCAGTTCTGAGCTGTTTCTTCTGTTCTTAGCTGGCAGTTGTGGACGAATAACTATGTGCCCGGAAGCGAATGGGCCATACTTTGAAGGTTTGTACGATTTCGTGAAAAAGTCATGGCCCTTCAAAAAATTTTGTTATTTAATCTTAAAGTAACAAAGATATTTGTATAAAATTTTGCATGTAACGAATACGAAATTGAGCTTGGGGGAGGGGGGGGGGAGGATTATACCTGTTGCGTCTGAAAAATGTTAATAGTCGTTTAGCTATATTGAAGTGTTTCTCTCCCCTAGAATTGAAAGAGCGAATTAATTTTAATTTTGACTTAAATTCCCAAAGAAGACAAAGAGTACGACCGTTGAGTGAACAAATTAATTTTTCTTCGTTCAATGGTACGACAAACCTAGGACAAGGTTTATAACACTTTTTGCAAATGGCCCTGCAGTCATTCGTTCAAGAAGTCAACATAAATCAACACCAACTGAGATATAGGTCCTATGATTTTGCGGTAGGACTACATTCAAAAGATTATATCTCAGAAGACACCGACTTTTTAATACAGGTAAATTGGTCTAAATAGTAAGAGACACTTAATTAAGTTAAATTTAGTACAAAAGAGAAATTAGAATATTCCTAAATATTCAGCTGTACGTAAATGATAACTATTATAGTAAAAACATGTAATATTTTCTCTGCAACGGTGTATTTTAGAGACATGCAATATACAACAACTGTAGCAAAAAACAAAATACTTTTGAAAGTTTTCTTAGCGACCTCTATGTTTTAGGCAAAAAATAAACTACCCCATATCAAATTTCATTGAAATATCTTAATTTTAAATGTGACATAGTTAACTTTAAAACAAAATAAAAAAATATTGTTTGAAAACCAATAACTTTATAATGAAACAACATTTTTAAAGGTAACGCCTCTTACACACGGACGGTATTTTGCCGATCGGCATTTAAAACGATCGGCAAAACAACGACTAAAATTTTAAATTACACATCTTTACACACAGAAACGTCGCCGTCAGGTCTGACGGTCGGCTACCGACCGGTAAAACAACGCCCGTGTGTAAGAGTCGTAGCGTGATCTAAATCGAGGAGGAAGTTGCCCTTCCGGACACCCTGTATATTATTATACATGTCCATGAAAGTCTTGAGTACTAGAGCATTTTACAACTTCTCGGCAACTAGTGGGGCAGCTGAAACGGATACTAAGAGGAAGATGGCCAAGTGCAGTGTTACTTAAAAATGACATGAACTTTTAAGTTTTATTGATATAATAAGTACCTAATTACTAATATTTTAAAGATTCTAGCCACTATTTTTGTGTGAAAGAATTAGCTTAAAGAAAATAAGGTCCTTATCCCAGATTTAACTTACTTTACACAGGGTGTAATAGAAATATTATAAATTGATAAAAGAAGGTGAAATACGACAAATAAGGAACGTTTGTAAAATCATTGATTGCTGAAGTTTCAAATGACGAAACGAATTTTAGAAATCTTTATGCGAGAAATATTTTCCAATTTTCGAGAAATTTCAATTACTTTATTTGATTCTTCGGCAGATACTGGAAATGGAAACTTTTTTGGACTCAATAATGAACAAGATTTATGCAGTTCCAAGTTAAGAAATTTGTACCATTTTCTCTTAGGAATATGATACCATTTTCTGGGGAAAATTTGAAAACAAATAAAAAGGTACCCTTTATTTATTTAAAATTTTCCCTTATTCACTTTGAAATAAAGTCTCAATTGTTTTCAGATTTAATAAAAAAAATTGAAGCAGATTGAGAAAATATCACAGCTGATTTTCATCAAAACATTTGTTTTATAGAAAATATTTTGCGAAATATCTGACATTTCGTCGGATCGGTGCCATGAAAACTGTTATTGCACGGTGGCACCAATGGTGTACTCGTAGTGACCACCACAAAAATTGAATTTGAATTGTATTATTTCTGCTTAAACATATGGATGGACCGTAGGTGTAGTATTGCGGAAATATTACCAGATAAAGTATCAAGTACAAGTTGTAATAAAATTAATAAACTATTGTAATGTAATTTATCATGTATTGTATGAATACTGTTAAAGTTTAATATAAATATCTTACAGAGATAATTTCCCTTGTGACTAAAAAACATAAAGATATGCCTTTAATGGTCTTTTAATCTTATTTATAGATATCGGTTACTTTTTGTTTAAAAAGTTATATGTTGTATATATCAGTAATAATATAAAATGTTATATTAAAAATAAAAATAAAGGGTACCCCAAAAGAAACGCAGGATTTCATATGAGGAATAAAGATTTTATTAATTAAACAGTTGGAGAAGTTTTTAAATATTTAAAAAAAATAGATAATGCCATTAAATATGAAAGAGGATATCGGAAACATGTCCTCGACATACTTGATGGCATACTCGACTTATTTTAAGAAAATTGTGTATCACATTTTCGCATACCTGTGGCTGAATTTCGTTGATAACTTTCTGCCTTTAATTCAGGAATGGTATTCATTTGAACAGAATAAACTTTGGACATTACGAATCCCCAGAGGAAAAGTTGCCATTCCATTTAATTTCTGACGTAGCAAGAGTATAGTTTCACGCGTCGTATGGCAGGTGGCACCATTTTGCTGAAACCACATGTCATCTCAATTTATGTCATTCAACTGAACCCACAAAATGTTCAATGGAATGGCGTAAAATTCGCACCACACTGTCACTCTTTGAGTATACAGTGGTCGTTCTTGAATGACCCGAGGATGGTCTCAGCCCCAAATTCGACAGGTTTTTTTTGTTTACATACCCACAAGTTGGAAATTCGCCTCGTCAGTAAAGAGGATATTTTTAGCAAAGTCATCGTCACTTGTTGATTCTCCAACATCCAATTAACGAATGTCCGGTGAATTAAATGGCCGTCTAGTTTCAATTACGGGATTAGTTGAATCTTGAATTGATGCAGATCTTTTGTTAAAATCAGCTTGATTCGAGGTGTTCCTTCTACCGAAAATTTCACGTAATTACGCACAGTCTCAGCTACACACTCTCCGTACTTGTAGTTCGTTTTCTTAGTTTTTACGTCCTCACTCGCTCATTCGTCGTATACCTAGTGCTTCATTAACCGCAACGTGTTTACCCAACATGTGACCCTGCACAATGCTACAAACTCTTCCAAATGAAAATCGCGCACAATTCAACTTTCACGTTACTTTTGGATCATCCTTTATATGAATTATAACTTACTCTACTTATCAGTCAGTTTAGACAATTGGGATGATGATGATGGCGAAGGCGAAATATTACTTGTTTAAAGATATTGAAATGATTGAATTGGACGAAAATTATTTCTCAATGACGAGAAATTACCTTGTACCTAATTAAAATAATTAACCAAAATGAAGTATGAAACAAATACTTTTTTATGACATTTAATCTTATTAGATTAAAAATTAAAAATTTCTCCACCCACCAATTAGGTAATTAGATTCAGAACGTATTATAATTTAGTTTATTTTTTAATGTTACATTTAAAAAAAAAATTTATATGCCAATCTACATTGGCATTTCTTGTGAATGTTGCACATTGGTACATACATAAATGGTATTGCCATCATTTTCTGAAAAATCTGTGTATTTTAAAAAAGAAACTTGGTTTATACAGGGTGGTTCATAACTTATCCGAAAATATTTGAAAATAGATGCGTCATGAAAATGGAGTCAATATCGTAAAAAAAATTTGTAAAATCCTTATAGTTACCGAGAAAAAAAAATTTAAGTTGTAATATTTAAAACCCTTACATCGCTGGGCTACTGTAATTTTTAACCTTATTCGCGTTGTGCGCTGTACGGAATTCGCTCTCTCTCTCTCCACGTGGTAGGCGATTTCGAATACAGAAATCCGATTACATTACTTTTCCAAGTGTAAAAAATGGCTTACGTGTATAGCAACTCGGAATTGATGGATATTGTTTTAATTTATGGTGAAGCAAGACAACATTTGTGTTATAGTGAAGTATTTGTGTTATGGTGAAGTATTTGTGTTATGGTGAAGGAAGACAACATTTTGTGTTTGTAGTAATTTGACATGACGGGTCCAAATCTGTTTACACAAAATTTTGAACAGTTGTTGTAACATAAGGTATGTCAAATTTTATTAACTCAGACCACAAATTAATTTTATTAATTAATAATAAGAATAGTGGCAAAAGCAGTTGAATTTGCTGATATAAAATAGGTATTATAAAATTTTATAATTTCCTTAGGAAAGAGATTCTTTCAATTTTTTGTCCGTACATTTTTTATTACACTTTGCCATTGTGCCGATCTACGATTGCATGCTTTGCCTTGCGGAAGATCTGGTTTTACAGTGGACCAGTTTCCAGTGCCGTGCAGAAGTCTATTTTTAAATCATTTTCCAACTGCCTTTTTTGATTTTTTTTACAAAACTGTATTTGTAGGAGTCTCCTGTACATTCAGATTTTTTTTTCGTATAAATTCTGAATCACCCTGTATTTAACTAGATTAAAATCCAGAGTGAGTAAAAATTGGAACAAGAAAAACTTTTTTAGTAACTAGGGGGTGTAAAATTTAGTGAAATTTTGTTACAGTAAATTTTTTTCTCTAATAGTCGGGCATGGCACATTACTAACTAAAACTGGCTAAACCAAAATATTTGTATAAAAATATAACATTATTTTTTATGTACAGGGTGTCTCAACTCGATAGTATGCGCTTACTTTAAGATTACAATAAAATAAAATAAAATTTGGGACACATACCCAAATTTTTTTCCTGTTGAAAAATTCACTTTTTTCTAATCAACTTTTATTAGAGAAATTTTTCTGTATTACTTCCCTCTTTAAAAGTTATAAGCAATATCGTTCTAAAGAGTCACGAAAGAAATACTATCTAAAAATCACAGTAGCGGTGGAAGGATCAAGTAGTCGTTGGAAAATAATTGAATGTTCGTTGTTTAATGTGCATAAATGTCACAAAACACTTGTTGCTACTCAATACAAACGTCAAACGTATAACTTTTGTGCATATAAAATGTTTTCTCCTTCAGAAAAAGTTGATGTTGCTAATTTACGGCGAGTCACAGAAAAATTCAAGAAAAGCTGAGAGTTATATTTGAGCGCCTTATTCCTGATCATAGAACCTTTACAAGATTCATAGACCTAGTAATCTAACTAGGTCTATGACAAGTTTGGAGACGATCTTGCGACGAAATGAAGATGCAAATCCACGAAATTCCATACGACAGGCTTGGCCATTCAACGAATTTTAAAGACGAATGTGTATCATGACTACAAAATGCACAATTTGGAGTATTTGCCTGAGCGTCACATTGAAAACAGACTTAATTTTATAGCTCAGATTGTGGTAAATGTAGAAACTGTTGATCAGAACCTTTTTCGACACGTTCTTTGGACGGATGAAAGTCGGTTTGTCAGTAATGGTTTGCTAAACAGACAGGCGCAACGAACACTACTTTTCCATTGAAAATACTCACGTTGTAAACCCAGTCCAAAACTAAGGTCATTTTGTAGTGAATTTATGGTGCGGCATCATCGGCAGGCATTTAATTAGGTCTTATTGCTATGAACATACATTGAACAGCGTGAGTTACCTAAATTTCCTACAAGAAGAACTTCCTGCACTTTTTTAGAATGTGCCTTTGCAGCTAAGGAGAAACCTATGGTTTCAGACCGACGGGGCTCCACCTACAAGGCCAGGATTATGCAGCAATATTTAGATGAAACCCCAGTATTTTTGTACTGGCACCATTCTTTGAAATTTCTATATGCTCGTCCGTAATGCACCTTCGACTTCTCGGACAATAAAAATTCGCAGGCAGCATTTGCTGCTCTTTCTATTTGAAAATCACTCATTTAGAAACAATAATTCAAAACCAGCAAAATTGCAACTTTTATGTAGCTTTGTTCATAAACACCGTAGAAACGACAAAATCCAAACAACCAAGGCGACTTTGCAAGAAATGTCAAAAAATAAAACCAAATCTTTATTTCATGAACCGTAAAGAACTGTGGGAGTAGATAAAATGTTGTACACCACGCAGCAGTTAAGTATAATATTTACCTCCTTTATGGTGTAAATAACTAATACCAATTTTAGGACTTATGAGAAAGTCTGGTGACTTTGTTGTTCTTATTTAATTTTATTTAAAGGGATTTCCGTATATTACGTTAATTTTATGGCCAATAATATGTGCAATTTGCAAGATTTTCGCATTTCTCCTCAAAGTGAAATATGATATATGATTTATTTTATTTGTGGAGCTATTTTTAATTGAATTACAAAAATGTTTAATTGAGAAGCACAACGATCTACTGTTGTAATTGTAATAAGTGACTTTTAGAACGAAATTAAATCCATATGTCAGTTTATTAGACACTTGCTTTTAAACAAACTTAAAAGAAGTGCCATTAAAAGACTGCTCTCTTGAACTAGGCCATAGGCATAATAAAAAGAGAGATTTCGCAACGAAGATCAATTAATCAATGCGTTAATCAGTCAAATCAATAAAGCATAATTAAAGTATCAACTAATTACTGCAGCTATGGTAATGGTGACGAAATAAACCACAGAACACCGAAGAATCAGATCTGATAGGGTCTGTTCACTGACGACGTAAGATTTTCTTTATACCCCCACAATAACAAGATTCGATTACGACAAACGCACGAAGATAGATAGGATGAAACAATGGTGGAACATGTTTAATCTGATTGGTCTTGTGTTATAATTTGGGGTAGCAATGAAAAGAAGGAGCACCGAAGGGTAGGTTCTAATTAAAAAAATATTTTGGAACCAACAGTTTTACCTATAATGGTCATGACCTTGTTCACCACAGGACGAATATATTCAAAGAATTATCTTAAACTAATGTGAAAAAATCAACACTGTGATATGGCCAGCTCAATCCAAGGACTTAAAATAATATTGAGCTTCTTTTTGATATGTACTCCAGAAAAAAATATTTTAGGTGCACGTTCGATCAAAGATGCTCTGCCAGCAGTAGGAATAAATTCCGATGGCAGCAATCTAATAAGAAGCAGGCCCAGATACTGTGAAGAAATTGTACAGTCAAGAGGAGATATAACTCATTAAGTTTTTGTCATTTGTTCTTAAAGTAACATGTTCGTTCTGCTTTTTCAAATAATTTTCTAACTATTAAAAATGGCTCCATAAATAGAAACACATAGCATTTGTCAAGCCTGACCAGAACAAAAAGCAAACGAAAAATGGATTGGGCTTAATGGACCTATTCAGTGGCCCGGAAAGTCACCAGATCTAACACCCCTCGATTTTTTTATGGGGGGTTTTAAACAATTTGACATGATATTTATGCACTTTAAACAACGAACATTCAGACATTTTCCAACGCCTACTTGATCCTTCCACCGCTAATGTTACTTTTAGGTGGTATATCTTTTGAGACTCTTTAGGGCGATATTGCTTATAATTTTTAAACGAGAAGTAATACAGAAACATTTCTCTAGTGAAAGTTTATTAGAAAAAAGAGGGGTTTTTAACAGGGAAAAAATTAGGGTATGTTTATGGAAAAAATATAATTGATGACGTCATTAGTCGTTTCTGTCAAATCCGAAAGATAATACTTTCTACTGAAAATCGAACTTACCTCATCCTATTTAACACCATGTGCCCCAAATTTTATTTAAATTTTTTGTATCCTCGCAGTATTATTCTAAAACAATGCGGAATTAAAAATTCTGTTTCATTTTCTATAGTGTTTTAATATTACTGCTTTTATTTATCTGTAGTCATAAATTAATATTTTTCTTTAGCCCTAAAACTATAATAATGTTTTTTATTTATGAAAATGTGGAGGAACAGGCTGCCATTTTATGATATTACTTTATTTTCAATGGCTCTGCGCGGCGCCAGGGTTGATAAATACAGAATATTCCCTCAAATCCCGACAAAAAAATGCAGCAGAAGCTATATATTCTCAATATTAAATCGTAATATGATACTGCTCGTGTCACATTTGATTATACCACTTGTACACGTTGACATCTACTCAGGGTGTTGCCTACACTGGCATTTCTTTTGTATGTAAACGACTTAAGTTATCCGGTTACGTAAATAAAATTATTGCCACTTCAGTGGTTGTAAAAACGAATTGTCTGGCAGCGTTAAAAGCACGAGCGGAAAAAGTCATGCCGGAGAATCACGTCCATTTGTTAGCCCTTGTACTACTTCTATGTGTAAAATATACGTAGAAGTCGTTAGCGAAGCAGGAGTGGCAATTCCAAGTTTATTGCAAATTCGAAGAAAATAGGGTAAGGAGAGTCAGAAGATCTAAAAAAATAAAAAAATACGCAACACTGGAATGGCGTTTATTTTCATTAACTTTTCAACTTAAAATCACACGAGGAGGGACAATATCACTTTTGTTCATGAATGCTTAAACTACAATTTTGTAAGTAAGTAAGTAAGTAAGTAAGTAAGTAAGTAAGTAAGTAAGTAAGTAAGTAAGTAAGTAAGTAAGTAAGTAAGTAAGTGAGTAAGTAAACATTTATTTCGTCAAGTTATTACAATATGAAATTATATAAATAGAAAAAAAATTGAGATTAGAGGAATAACATAAAAAACCTAATTAAAGGTGTAAGCAAATTATTGTGTTGACAATAAATATTAAGTAAATATACCAGTATATTTACAAAATTGAAAGAATATAAAATTAAAAAAAAAGAAGAGAAATAGAGTACAAACTTACAGCTAAACATTAAAAGTATAAAGGTGATAAAAATTGATAGTACATAAACATTCATCATATTTATGTATTTTACATTTTTTTTTAAATTTTTATTGATGATGATGACGGTGATTGTAGGGATATTTATTTGAAATTTAGCTCATATTTTGATCTTAAGTCGGCACATTTTTTTTTGTAGTTTTGGTTGCAAAATATGTGCTAAAATCAAATAAATATCTCTACAATCACCGGAGTTATCAATAAAAATAAGTTTTTAACTTTTAATTTAGACACCATATTTGAAAATGGGTCTCCGAAATGAAAAGTGGCATAAGAAATGTCCCATTATTTTAGTCTAAAGAATATGTGGTTAACTATTTGACATACGAATTTCTAACACCCTGTATATTAAATCGATATGACAAGGTNGTGGCAATTCCAAGTTTATTGCAAATTCGAAGAAAATAGGGTAAGGAGAGTCAGAAGGTCTAAAAAAATAAAAAAATACGCAACATTGGAATGGCGTTTATTTTCATTAACTTTTCAACTTAAAATCACACGAGGAGGGACAATATCACTTTTGTTCATGAATGCTTAAACTACAATTTTCCTAAACGCAATTATGCTTTAAGATGTTTTTAATTCACATTCATTTTTGTCATTTGTAGCAAATCGAATGCGTTTACATTGCATTGCAAAATCAACGTAGTAAATAAGTAAGTAAACATTTATTTCCTCAAGTTATTACAATATGAAATGATATAAATAGAAAAATTTTTTTGAGATTAGATGAATAACGTGAAAAACCTAATTAAAGGTGTATGGAAAGTATTGTGTTGACAATAAATATTAAGTAAGTATACCAGTATATTTACAAAATTGAAAGAATATAAAATTAAAAAAAGAAGAGAAATAGAGTACAAACTTACAGTTAAACATTAAAAGTATAAAGGTGATAAAAATTGATAATAAATAAACATACATATTTATGTATTTTACATTTTTTTAAAGTGATTTTTATTAATAACTCCTGTGATTGTAGGGATATTTATTTGAAATTTAGCTCATATTTTGATCTTAAGTCGGCACACTTTTTTTGTAATTTTGGTTTATAATATCAAAGCGCGAACGGAGGGGAGGGGGGTTGCAAAATATGTGCTAAATTCAAATAAATATATCTACTATCACCGGAGTTATCAATAAAAATAATTCTTTAACTTTTAATTTAGACACCCTGTTTGAAAATGGGTTTCCGAAATGAAACGTGGCATAAGAAATGTCCCATTATTTTAGTCCAAAGAATGTGTGGTTAACTGTTTGACATACGAATTTCTAACACCCTGTATATTAAATCGATATGACAAGGTTGGTGAGTCCCGAGAAGGCTTACTACAACTCATAGGGTTTCGAACCCTCTTGCGGTATTGATACGTTATTAAAGTATTCATATTAGATATGGGTGAAAAATATGGCTCAAGCTTGTGTTAAGAAAATCCTAAACACAGGCAAGTGAATCATAGAAATAGTTCAGACCTACTGAACCAAAGTTACAGCTCAACAAAGATAACATACAACTTGATATTGCAGATATATGATATATCTGAGTAATATAGCCTAGTAGAAGTAGGTTTCTCCAGAAAAATAGAAGACCTTGGCCCATGTCCTATCCGAATATCATGGCTTAACCAGTGTCTAACCGTTATCTACCCTTTGGGAGAAAAATCGAGAAGCTGGAAGCCATGTGAAGGTAACTTTGTCAAAACTGTGGAGCCTAAGGCTAAAGTTAGATGAGGAATTTTAAGATTATCCAGGAATATGATAGGCCTGCGGATGTATACAGTAGAAAAGGATTTATCCATTTTATATATTTACAATTTATAATCTACTCTACACTAGTTGATCTCAGTAGCATATTTTACAGCAACTTGGATTTATTGAAGGTACCACCATTAGACTTATTTCAAGATACAATGAAACCGACAATTTTTCTCGAAGAAGAAAACTATACTGCATTCGTGACGTTATCCTTCCGAAACAATAAAAAACTGTTGCAGACACCCAAACGACAGAAACTCCAAGTTGGTGGCCACGTGTGGGTTTACAGATTAGTTTGCCCGCACAAGTAAATACAATTATAATTTTAAAACCTACAGGTATATGTAGATAGTATTAAGATGATGCATAAACGTGTAAAGAAGGTATTCATTGAATGCACTACACTACGCTAATTAACCTAACTCAGATCCAACACAGCCTATATTGAATTATTTACTTGCGAAAATATGTCCTAAACTTCGGAAGAGTTCAGGAATGCAGTTGGGAATGAGGGAATTATCTACAGTACGTTATTAACAATTTGTTTTTTCTCTCTCTATTAAATGTGGTACAACAAAACATCATTATAACACGATTTTATTATAACTAGACATTATCGAAAAAATTTAAATAACAGGAAATTTAAGTTAATACACTAATTATTTCGTATTTCAAATATCTACCGTTGGCACATGATATTTAGATATTACTTATTTTTCTAATCGTTTTCAGTTTATCCGTTTGTCTACTTTATTATAAGTTATAGTTATTTTGTTGTTAAATTACATATTTTTAATTTAAAAAATGTATATTTCTTATCAATCCCCAATTAATATTTTAAATAAAAATAAGTCCTTTTGTACTTTGGTAAAAAATATATAAACTCTCTGCAGAAGTTATTTAAAATTGGTTTCCTGTTAGAAATCTTCTTGGTATACTTGTTATTTGACACCCGCTATATTTAAAGACTAGAATTGATTAAAATTATTTGCATATTGAAAAATTCTACTCTAGAACATTTTAAACATCCTTCTCAATCTTTAAGAAAATTACTGTGGTCATTTCGTTACAAACTTAATAGCTCCATTTTTCATGCTCTTTAATCTCTATAAATAACTTGAGATAACTAGGTAGTTTGTTATTTTCATGATTTTACAAAACAGTAGCTATTTCGTATAATACGAGTACTTAGCCATTGCACGAGACGCTCCAGCGAGACTTAAACGGAAAAATCTTATAACAATTGATCATTCCCTGTTGCTCTTTTCCATTCTGCGAGTAAATTTTATTGGATTTATATGAAACTCGCAAAAAAGTTTCCATTGGTTTAAATTTAAATAAAAATCACTGTCAATATTTATTGAAAAAAAATCTATTTTAGATGTCAAATTTGCAAATATATGCAGGGTGAGTTAGATTTAAGGTCCGACTCGAAAGTATATGATAGAACATTTAAAAATAAATGGATGTTTTCATGTTGTGGATTTTGAAATGACATCCTGCAACGTAAAAATTTCATTTCTAAATTCAACCCGTTCGAGTGGCAGTTGCAACCCCTTAATTATTAAATAAGAAGTAAGGACTTGTGATACCTCGTTTGAAAGGTATTTTCATTCCATATTAAGAACGGAAATTGAAGTCCCGTTTCATCTAACAAAGTACTACAATAATCATATAGATGTCGCTGCAGGAAATACGTTTATAGTAAAAATAGTACGATTATTTCATTCATTCAATTTCCAGCATAATACACCTAAAAAAAACGAGAAAATGCCAGGTGCAATGAGTTGTACGGCCTATACGTCCATCCCACTCTCTTGCTATCTCATAATTGCATATGAAAAGAAGGGTAATAAAATAATAAAAACTCCAATTTGCGGCCGCCGGTTTTTTGTTCTGCTGTTTTTTTCTACATTTTAGTACTGTGGTACTCATATGGATTCGGACTAGAGTAGGTGCGAATGTAATTATTTCTTGTATGGATCTTTGAGCTGTTATCTTTATTGTTGCGTTGTGGCTGCGAAATATTTTATTTGTGGAGTTTATTTTTTTTTATATGAAGGAAAAAACATTAACAGAATAAGTATTACAATTTGCTAGGCATAGTTGTACTTAGTACTAAATTCAAGTAAATAACAGGTAGGTGTAGGTAAAATAAATATGTAGGTATTATATTTGATTATTTGAAAATAAAAATTACATATGCGACAATGGGCTTTCCGCTTACTTAGCCGTAATATAAAGATGAACTAGTCAATTTAACTGTAGATGATATTGAACTAGTCAATTTAACTGTAGATGATATTGAGGATGTAGGCTCTTCCTTGATTGTAAAAATTCCAAACACTAAGACAAAGATTCCACGAACATTTGTGGTTACCGATGTGGGAAATATGCTTGAATTGTTTCGAAAATACCTGTCCCTTCGTCCTCCCCACGTCAAGCATAAGCGCCTTTTTTTNTCTTTAAGAAAATTACTGTGGTCATTTCGTTACAAACTTAATAGCTCCATTTTTCATGCTCTTTAATCTCTATAAATAACTTGAGATAACTAGGTAGTTTGTTATTTTCATGATTTTACAAAACAGTAGCTATTTCGTATAATACGAGTACTTAGCCGTTGCACGATACGCTCCAGCGAGACTTAAACGGAAAAATCTTATAACAATTGGTCATTGCCTGTTGTTCTTTTCTATTTCTACGAGTTAATTTTATTGGATTTATATGAAACTCGCAAAAAAGTTTTAATTTAAATAAAAATCAATGTTTCAATATTTATTAATATATTATATAAAAAAAATCAATTTTGTGTTCATATTAGATGTCAAATTTGTAAATATATACAGGGTGAATCAGATTTAAGGCCCGACCCGAAAGTATATGATAGAACATTTAAAAATAAATAGATGTTTTCATGTTGTCGATTCTGAAATTACATCCTGCAACATTAAAATGTCATACCTTCGAGTGGCAGCTGCAACCCCTTAATTTGCAAATGAGAAGTAAGGGCTTATGATACCTCATTTGATAGGTCTTTTCATTCCGTATTGAAAAAAATGCTATGGTTTTCAAATTTATTGCAAAAATTAGCATTAAAAAAATTAATTAATCTGATCTAATTCAAAATGAGTTCTTTGACCGTCTTGGCAGCATTCTAATCGTAAATAAAAATGTCATTTAACGTTTTCCAACATATGAGGCGTGCTCGACCTAACCGCAACCGTTTTTTCCTCAAATCAGCTATATTGTGTGGCTTAGTTCTGTATACCATAATTTTCATATATCCCCACAGAAAGAAATGTAAAGGTATAAAATCAGGAGAACGTGCTGGCCATTCTAGCAGTCTCGGCCTCCATATCCACCGATTTGGAAATGTTAAGTCGAGGTATTACCGGACATTAATTTATTAATGTGGTGGTCCTCCATCTTGCTAGTATTGTATCACATCGGCTGGAACTTGTGGATTTGCTTGAGCAGGATATAAGTTTACCAAAGTTGGCACGACGTTATTTTGGAGCAGAAGTACATAATTATCTCCATTCAAATTGCCATCAATAAAAAAGGGACTAATGACCTGGTCTCCAATTATCCCAGCCGAAACATTAACCTTCTTAGGATCTTGCGTATATAATTATCTCATCCAGTGAAGATGTGAGGATTTTCATTAGCCAAGTAGCGACATCAGTTCTGATGATTAACATGGCCATGGTAAAAGTGGACTCATCAGAAAACAAAACATTTTCTAATTGGATGACGTTGTTATTTATTCACAAAAATACGTTCTATCAAAATCGTACACATTAAGCTCCTAAGTTGGGAACAGTTTATAGGGATGCATTTTATTTTCTTTTAATAGGGGAATAATCGAGGAATGGGAAACAATCAATGCTGAAGCTGTTTGTCGAACTATGTGGGTTTTTTCAAACTCAAGCAATACATCTAATTTGGTATCGTTACTCATTGTACTGGAAGCTTCTTTTTTATATGCCGTACATGTCAATTTTCGCGAAACTGCTACTTTGCTATACAGGCGATAAATCAGGAATTTTTTCTTGAAATAGCAACTTCGGCCTATGGTATTCTATATCCATAACCAAACATCGATAATCTATTATTATTGTTTTATACATGTCTGTTAATTCTATTGCAAATTCAGCAAAAAAATGAATTTTAATTTAACTAGAACCCTAAATACTCATCTATCCGTAACTGATGACTGTTTTAAGAAAATCATTTTTTTGCAGGAACGGTGCATTTTAGCGACAAAGATAATTTTTTTTTAAATAATTGTGGTATCATCAACAAAAAATATGTCAAACAACCAAAAACTATGATGTTCTTAGGTCAA
Organism: Anoplophora glabripennis; assembly: GCF_000390285.2. Classification (NCBI taxonomy): domain Eukaryota; kingdom Metazoa; phylum Arthropoda; class Insecta; order Coleoptera; family Cerambycidae; genus Anoplophora; species Anoplophora glabripennis. The sequence goes on along the minus strand of NW_019416301.1, from coordinate 241,112 downwards.
ATATCAGTAGGTAAAACATAAAATTTTATTGAATGTGGCAATATTGTACTAAGATAATTTGATATAAATATGGATCTACTTGTACCCAAGGAAGTTCAGTATTTCAGTATTTTACAAATTTTTAACAGTAAAGTGATATCCAATACCAGGTGAACTTGGCAAAATGTGATCGAATGCATATCGTGATTTGTATTAACCGTAGGTGGTTGCTGATACATTCGATCACATTTTGCCATTTATTTCGAAAACATTGCGTTTTACGAAAAAAATATCAACAGGCAAAAAAAATTCAAAATTCAATGGCTTTCTAGCGGCCTAATAATTTTTAACAAATTCAAATATGCGACCACATTCTTAAGGGAGTTCCTCGCCAAAAAAACTAGCACTATCAGATTCCACATGTCATAAAACCCCTGCGTACCAAATTTAATGACTCTCGTACAACAGGGTGCTTAGATATAAAAAAGACTATTCTTCTGTGACCACATTTTGTTGCATTAATTTCGGAACACCCGGTATATAGATATATTCTTAGAATATATGAAATATTCCGATTTCATTGATATTTATGTAGATATCACAATTATTGTATATATCCATATGAGTAAATAAATAATATTTAGTTACTCATATGTATACAGGCAGTTACAATTTCGCTTCTCACTACAGGGATCTCGGAAACGGTAAGAGGTACGAATTAGCTTAAATGGGGGCAAAGTTGCGTAATCAGGGACCAGCATTATGCCTCTAAAAAATCAAGGCTAACATGATTAGTTTTCGAAATATTTGAAATAACCGAAATTTTGAAAATCCGTTTTTGTTTAATTTCAGCCTTGTTTGCGGAGATATTGAAAAAAGAAGAACACTTTCTCAAGGCCACTTTTTGTCCTCTATCGAATGGCATAATCAATTTTTATATGTAACGTTTCGTCTCTCCAGGACCATCATCAACTTCATTTTTTTAAATACGACCCTGGAAATTTCATTACATTATTTGCAAGCCTTCATGACCCCCAATACTGTACTGCCTCAGCCCTAACCAGATTCAGACGTTTTGTCTCGAAAAATTCATATTCAGTGTATTCGTTCCAAATTCATCTAAATTTTTTATTTACATTTCTTTGTTTATTAAATTATCGTACACTGTAAGTGTCGTTATACCATCTAGTTATTCAAACTATTACCACCACGCATTAAAATAAAACATTATTAGAGTTTTATTCCCGTGTCCATAGTTATTTCTTGGCTTCTCGAGTGTTCAAAATTCAAACAAATTTCGATCTATTTTTTTTCAGCATATTCATACAAATACATCTCTTTCACAGTTGCAGTTACAGATATAATAAATTCCGATAATATTATAGACCGGGAGATATTAGACTGAAGTTCGACGACGTCTTTCTCGTTTATGCTTCTGAGAGTACTGAAAGGTAACCGAGAGACACGTGCTAAGTCTAACGACACTTACAGTGTACGATAATTCAATAAACAAAGAAATCTAAATAAAATAATTAGATAATTTTGGAACGAATATACCGAAGATGAATTTTTCGAGACAAAACGTCTGAAACTGGTTAAGGCTGAGGCAATACAGTATTGGGGGTCATGAAGGCTTGCAAAAAATGTATTAAAATTTCCAGGGTCGTATTTAAAAAAAATGAAGTTGATGATGGTTCTGGAGAGACGAAACGTTACATATAAAAATTGATTATGCCATTCATAGAGGGCAAAAAGTGGCCATGAGAAAGTGTTCTTCGTTTTTCAATATCTCCTCAAACAAGGCTGAAATGAAACAAAAACGGATTTCAAAAATTTCGGTTTTTTCAAATATTTCGAAAACTAATGATGTTAGCCTTGATTTTTTAGAGGCATATTGTTGATCCACTGATTACGCAACTTTGCCCCCATTTAAGGTACTTCGTAGCTCTTACCGTTTCCGAGATCCCTGTAGTGAGAAGCGAATTTGTAACAGCCTGTATATCCATTGTAATATAGCAAAATAGAAAATGAATATACTTAACAAAATTATAGTGAAGTTGGACACATTTGTTGACACTTTTTTCCCTGTTAACCTTTCCGTAATTATGGATCCCTAAATTTTGGGAAATTAGAGCAACATAATTGACTTTATTGTATGACCTGCTGCTGACGAGCGCTTAACATTGTTATGGTTTTTATACTTTCATTCGCAAACTGTGCATTTTACAAAAAATACTCAGAGGTTATAAAAGTTTTAATTGCATTACAACTGCAGTTATTTAGTCATACGAATGTAGTGTAATGCTTATAAAATAGAAACGCGGTGAACGATATTCCAGTTAACTACATTAAAAATATACATTATAACTTTATATAATACATGAATTTATGCTCAAAGAACATTTATAAAAAAAATTGCTTAAACTGAAAACCTCATAATGGATTTGAATGAAATGCGTGTCATTATTTGAGCTTTTACATTATTCATCGTTAGTAAGATACTTTTGTTATTGAGACTGCAAATGACGAAATTACCTATTTATATTATTTCATTTTCAGTTAAGGAAAACTTTGGAATTTATTTTTTAATATTTAACGGTAGCCAAAGTGACTGACGAACAAGCAAACAATTCTTACATCAGATATGTATTGCTGATTAAAAATCAAATATGAAAAAATATTCTTATTCGTAGAAAATAACAATGAAACATGCTAAGGAAATAAAATTGATATGTATACACGTGTAACAGAACAACGTATCAAAATTGAAGACAGCTTTCCTATTTTGCATCAGGATTGAAATTTTTCACAATTTTCATTTATTCAGAAAATATTTAAAAATATTGCATTTTTGTTTCGAAACTTTAGGCCCAGTATTTTAAAATCAATCCATTTTAGTATATCTTACACTTTATTCATACTTTATTCATATCACTTTACATTAATTCAATATATACTTTTACATTCAATAAATGTGCCAAAAATAAGACAAAATACCACACGATTATAAATTACAAAAATAATATATATACAATAATCACAATTACAATAGTTACAATTTCATTCTTGTATCTTATATGAGAAAGAACTTTTGCCTAAACTACATGTGAAATGCAGTTTGCGTGCAAATATGTCCCTTCTCAGATGGCAAATTTTGATAAGTAATTCCGTAGTGATTGCGGCGGAATAAGACTTCAAATCGTATTCTTAGAACACTAAGCAACAGTTAAGAACATTACATGTCTTTGTTTGCAGTATTAAATAAATTACAGTTTGTTAGCAAATTTATAAGGATTTTCATATATATGTTTTTTTGTCAAATATTTAAATTTCTTTTTGTTATTAATTAAACTTCTAATGGACTGCGGCAACATGCTATAAAATTCAGGAGCATAGTAAGTAATAAATCGTTGCGACATTGAGTTATGAACCAACGGCATTATTAAGAATTCATTCACATTGTGTCTTGTGAGATAATCGTGAGAGACAGAAGGACATAATTTTATTATTTTTGGTAAGTAATTAAGTGCAGAATGCACATATTAATTTCCCACATAATTTTTCTTAAAAATTATTTTCAACAGAGTTTTTTGACAGATGGATAACAGTTTTAAAGATTTGGTGTATGAGCTACCCCAAATAATTATACAATATCTTATTATAGATTCAACTAGAGTATTATATAATGTTATTAATAATTTTTTATTCAGAATAACTCGAAGTTGGTAAAATCTATGATACATTTTTCTTATATTTATGGTGACATAATTTACATGGACATTCCATCTCAAATGCTGGTCAATCATAAGTCCTAGATATTTAATTTTTTCTACCTTAATAACTGATGTACATTTACAAATATTTTCTTTAGTACATTTTAAATTATGTATTTTTATTTCACTCTTGTCAGGCTGACCAATAGATGTAGGGGAAAATGCTACAAAATATGTTTTATTTATATTTAGGCTTAACAAACTACTGCATAGCCATTCGTGTATTATCCTAAGTTCATTTTCAGCTTGGTCGTATACATCTGACCAATTTTCCTCAGAAAATAATAACACTGTGTCATCTGCATAAGAAATGATTTTACATTTTATTGGTAAAATAGCTATTTCATTGATATAAATTAGAAAGAGTATAGGACCCAGTACCGTTCCTTGTGGGACACCCATATTAATAATACGAGAATCACTGCAAATACCATTTATTTTAACTTTTTGTGGTCTATTTTCTAAATAGACTGTATCTAGAAAATATCTTACACTGTTTTCATAATTTCGAATATGAGAACACGTGTTTGCTTTGAAAAGTATTTTACCCAATTTCAGTTACAGATACTTCTTTCTCTGCTTTCTGCAGCAAACTTTTATGCTGATTGCAGGCAATTTAGAGTTATACTGTTTTTTAAGTTCTTCTCTTCCGCAATTTTATCTCATTCTGTAAAAACATAGTTAAAAGTTTGAAACAACAAATATGATTTTTCTTGTGTCAAGAGGTCGAGTTAAAAATTGTCTTTACCGAAGTACTTTGTTTACCTTGGACAAACAAAAGACGTCGATGCTGTTTTTCTTCAGTTATAACCATAACATATTTGCATAGCGTAATAAAGAAGTTCTATAAATAAATGTAGGAGAAAAATATCTTTTATTAATGAGATATAATCTTTATTTATGCAAATACTTTTATTTATTAATTATTAAGTTGAAACCAGTCAGTTCTACAATACTGCTATAGAAAATTTGCGTAGGAAATAGTTGTGCAGAAGTTATTCTGATTGTGTTTAACATACTATTAGAAGCATGAAACTAGGTAGATTTTTATCTTAATACTATTTATCTAATCTTTTCAAGTTACCGGTTAAATCAATAGATAGTAATTACTTTCAAGTCATTGACCCCACACGATTTCTACTTTGGAAATAAATATAAATACCCATAACTAATTACGTATAATACAGTGTTACAGTTATTGTTATTATTATTACTCATATACAATACAAGCCAAAAAACAAATGGGCACCGCAACTTCTTTGTACACATCTCTTTTATTTAAAATACGCATTATCATAATAAGCCATATAGTTGTCCTTTTTATAGGTATATATCTTTTTAAAACAGTTCGCTAGTTTCCACCCAAAAATGTCACTTCACAAAGTCATGAATTTTGACTACAGGACCGTATTCAGCACATCCAAATCCTTCGGAAATAATATGTGGGTCTCTTGGGTTTGGACTTTTTTTTGTGTGCCTGTATTATTAGTTACTAGTTTAACCACAATTGACTTATCTTGTATTTAAACTGTTAGAGAAACCTATATAATGTTCTGCAATGCCATGTACAAGGTATCCGGAAACGAATGGGCCATCTTTAAAGATATATCCTTTGTATGAAAATAAACCGTTTACATTCAGTTACCTTAACAAAATTTCCTTAAAACTTACATACTTTCAAAAAGTTTTTTAATTTACGTTTTAGGGCAACTCTGTTATAGTTTTAGTTATTTAAATTAAATTTGATACAAGAATATTTTTGTAGGAGCCGAAGCTGTATATAGGCTTATTGGTAAGATCCTATAAATCATGGAGGTTTCAAAGGAAAATGGATTTTCTGCTGCCGTTGTGAGTTACTGTGAACGGTGTAAGTTGGAGTTATTTTAACCTAATTAAGTTTTTTACTACTGGTAAATTTATACATTTATTAAACTTTTTCCACGATTTAGATAAATTTGCCTCTATTCTAAAGTCAACGCCTACTGAAATATAGGCCTTAAAATGTTTTAACGGCTATACCTTTTTAGATGCCGACATATTTAATAAGTTTCGCAAAAGGATCAAGTTTAATTAGACTAGAAAGAAAACCCTGAAAACTCACTCTCCATAACTGACTGCATCAGTAGAAAACTGAAATTAATTTTTCTGTGATTTAGCGATATGTAACAAGTATAATATTTTCTCAAAATCTCTTCTGCAACCGGAGGAGTTATTATTTATATGCCATTACGAATATAACGATTGTAATGACCGATTGAACATAAGGGAACGGTCTTAATTTTTGAAAAGTAGCGTTGCGTTGGCTAGACTTTAATTTCGTGACAACTGTTTTACTCTTTCTCATTTAAAAAGAAGGAAAACACCAGAACTTCTTATGTCATCAATATTTTCTGTTTTCTGTCGTGTCGGTTGAATCTCCTTCCTCCCCTAAGAAACGTTCTAAAACGGCTTGAAGCTTCGGTGTTGAGTAATTATACTGAAAACGAATTTAAGTGTCACCCTATTTCTTTACATTAACTTCCTTCTTCGCACGCCTCTGAAGGAAAGAAGTCTTTGGCGACCTAAATTATTTTTTTTTCTAGAGAGAAAAGACTTCTAAAAGGTGTGACAGTTATTATGGAGCGAATAGTCTCAGAACATTATGACATAATATTGTTCTTTCTTAGATTTCCTGATCTTCCATATCTTCCTCGCAATTCGGCTCCTGGCAGCTATTCCGCTCAACTGCTACTGGTTCCATCCCTTCTCCATTTGGATGGCATCGAGTTGAGAGGCCCCACTTGGAGTCCCAGACGACCACATCCTGATTCAACTGCGCGTCTATGTTCATATATCGTCCCGTGGGTCAGCCTGTCTTAGACAGTTAATTAGATGGCTTCGCTGACATCTGGGGCCATTCGCTACCATCTAATTCTCCACAAGGAGTGTCCTATGAGTTAGATTGTGCTGCTACTTATTCTCTCTACTTCTTACATCCTGAATCATAGCGTTCTTCGACTTTTTTTTCTAACCATATTCAATTCATTAGGATAGCTTAATTACTTATTACCATGAGCACGTATTCACTAGCCGTTTTTCCATTTCGTGGTGAATCTATTGCCATGTACTTGCTTTCACTGATGCTAGCAGTAGAGGGCTTTCCAGCCTCAGTCGGCTTCTTCCCTGTTATAGTATTTGTGCTTATAGTTCGGCAGTTAAGTACGATGTGGTCATCGAACGAAGGAAGTCGTCTTCTCCGCATGATATCTCCTTTAGGTGAAGCAAGTTTATTTTCTCTTCCTCCTAGTTCCATCTCCATATCTTTACTATAAAACGACGCACAGAGTTCTTTCAATAGTTGTTCGTGACGATTCTATATTTACTGAAACCACTTCCTTTCTTTCTTCTTTATCCAGAAAGATGAAAAGGTTTTATAATTGAATGACTATAAGAGTTCTCACCCTCATTATCGCCACGGTAGCGCAGTCGGTCGAGAGTGCGGTGGCAAGCATTTCTCGGCTAGGTTTCCTACTCTGGTCCGGGTTCGATCCCCGGTGTAGGCACTGGCAATGTCGATGGATTATGGGTGTTTGTCCGCGTTTTTTCAAGTGTAGCCCCCTTCCGCACAAGCCTTTGGCTTTTGGATTTGGGGGTTGTCTCATTTCTGTGGTGTGTTTTATGTTTAAAAAAAAAAAGTAAAACATTTGGACGTCTACTACAATATATTTGATGTATTCATGGTTTTATTTATTACTCTAATTTGCTAAATATTTTCATTATATTTCACGTGTATGAACATCAGTAATTTTTTGCTATATTTTATGGAGTAATTGTATTTATTTCTTTTGTGGTTAGTAATTCGCTCGAAAACAATCGCTACCACTACCGCTAATTAGACCGCAAATTAATTACTAGTTAATTTATTTTTCAATTTATTCTAACATAAAGTTATCCGCAACATCTTACGTAATGGTTTATAGTTTATAGTATTCCAAAGCATTTCATACATTGCTCTTACCACTTTTTCCTTTCTAATTAACATTAATCTAATTTGTTAAACCGATTACACATTGCATATATTTCACATATTGTATTGTGTGTACTTTCCTTGTACATTATTTGGATATACATCTCAAATTACGTTAATAGTTACAGACTGCCAATCTCATTCTATACCTCAAAACAAAAGGGGCATGTTGGTTACCAAAATAATCCGTCTTTAAGATTTTGTGTAGGAGTTTTCCAAAATTTAATTCCAATACGTGACATCTTGTAACAACAGATGAATAATAACCCTTTCGGTTGCAACAAAAAACTAACAAAAAAAAACAAAGGAAAGTTTAAGGTATTTTTAACTAGTTTTGGAAAAAAATAATAATTCATCACTATCTTTTCACTATCTTACATTTTATTGAATTGTTTTGAAATATAAAAAAAATATTGTAAAAGCTATGAAGTTGTTAAAAAGCTGATTTAAAAAAAAGTGTTTGAATTGTCGTAACTTTTAGGGAAGCAAGAATGATTGTACCTACTTGGTCTAAATTGATGTATTTGGATTGAAATACAACACCCTATAAATATTATCAATATTTCATAACACGTCACAATGTTCTCCAATATAATTTTATTTATTCAATGGAGAAATTTAGTGCTGTGTATTATTAAATAAACACTCTCGATTAATAAAATTAATAATATTACTTGTATTATCTTTATACATATTATTTTTAGTGTTTATTTTGGATAAATATTTATTACTAGGTATTAGCATGATGTAATTGAATGCTAGTTGGGGTATGTGACCCTTACAATGTTGCCCGTAATATACATATCAGCTGTTAGTTGACATTATTAGATAAAATTCAAGGTTTGACAATGCACTAAAAAATTATTGAACATTTTTTTGTTGGAATTGAATTAATCTGTTTTGGAGCAAATGTTATTCTCCATTACCAATTTTAATTTGACTGATTAAACCGTATAAGAATTCAATTTAGTCATTAATTAGTTACCACATGAGTTATCACAAAAGTTTGTAGAGTTTGTTTGAGCTCCACTGAAGTCAACAAAGAATTATGGAACGAATGAACTGTAATAAATCTTTTCATATTTCATGCAGCTACAATATGAACTTGTTAATTTACTGACTTCGTAAGTAGTTACTCTTTTGATTTGGAAGTTATTTTTATTGAACCATGCACACAACGTAATGCTGGACTTTTTTTCAAGTCAGATATATTTGTGTAACTATTTGCGAATCGTGTTATGTATTTACAAAATATTCAGACCCACCCTGTAGAGATATTATCTTTTGAAGTTGAAATCCTCTTTTTTGTTACAAATTCATTGTTTTTTATTAAATTTGGATAAATTTTGGTTAAAAGTTATGCTGTTTGGAGCTATTTCTATTCCCTGATAGCTATTTTTGGGGATTCGGAGGTAGAGCTTCTTATCAGTCTATAATACATATATAACCAACTCGGAAGTATTTCTTACAAAAGGTTGTTAACAAACTATTTTTAATATGTTAATAAATTGCGATCTGAGATACGTTATTTAGTTATGATATAGTCCTCCACTATGTGGGTTCAAATCTACGTTGAACGTCCACTCTAGAGGAAAATGAAAAATTTGAAAATATCACTTGACTTTTTTAATAAAACCAAAGCACGTTGGACATACAGCTAAAAAACCGCATTTTTTGAAGAGAAGTCAACAAGTTTTGCTGTTGCTGGTGGGTGAAAATGTAATGAACTAGTGATGATGTGTCTAGAGCACATAGAAAAAAAGTGATATCTATCTGGTTCGTCTCTGATTCACAAAAACTAACAAGGAGCGGCCTATCACGATTTTGGTGGTGGCTAAGCCCAACAGAGCTGTATCGAAAATATCTTTGCATCCGCAGAAAACAACAACCAGCCGACAACTACAGACAAGGAAAATATACCGCTCAACCTATAGGCATTAATACTTTCGAAAAAAATACCAAAAAATGCTGTATTGTCAGATTCCTGAAGTAACATATACCGGTAATTTCTCAGATCAGCAGCTACTTTCTTAGCACACTGTAACACACTTTGAAGCATTTTGGAGGTTAGAAAAGCGACAAAGTAACTGAAGGATTTGTTGAAGATTTTCTTTAACAGAAAGACAAGATCGGAAAGAAAATTTTGAACGCTGAACAATGCTGATACAGTCCCTACTACTAACAAAATGTATTCACTTCAATTCACTTCACAATTAAAATTTACAAAACTGCAACTGTTGGACAAAAATACTGTTTTCAAAACTGAGAAATTTTTAAATTATTAAATGAAGATAAGATAACATCAGTATCAACTATAGTTATTCCATTACAGTTGAGAAACAGAGTAATAAATCAGCATCACGATTAGTACAGCTAAGTTATTTATTATAAATTGTCAGTTACTACATCTAAATCATTCACTATTGTCTACATACAGATTGCAGCTGTTTACTAATTAATTACGCTAATGATAGTTGGGAAGTCTGATTTGAGGTCTTAATAACGTTAAGCTGAACCTTGCCATTTGTCCGATTTATGAAGTATTAACATTATTTACATTCATTAATTTGAACGTATCATTGTTAGCTAATTATGACAAGTTATGTGTACAATTCAAGGTAACAGTAATTTTAATTATTAGTATATTCTGTTATAAAAATAATTAATTTTAATGTTAAGATGAAAAATCAAATTCAATTACCGTTGAGAAGTGGTTACTTAATTATTTATTTTTAATTACAGATCACACACACCAGGATGCTGCCATATACCTACAGGGTGGCCTAATTAAATCAGTCCATCTGAAATATTTTCAATGCAACAGATTTTTTCGGAAAACCCCGAAACCCATGAATTTATGATCAAAAGATGTCTCCCTTGAACGCAAAATCGACCTGTTTCGGGGTTTTCCAGAAAAACCTGTTGCATTGAAAATATTTCAGGTAAAACGTGTTAATTGGGCCACCCTGTATGAATAATATAACTAATATACTGAAGTTAAAAATCTATAATTACTTTTCGCAATATCTCACACACAAAGGAATATTTTTTGCTCATGTAATAAAGTCATTAGACTATTTTATTTTCATAACAGTTTATAATTACAACATTATTGTTTAGTGTATAGACATGGATCTGTTTCATCCAGGAGCGAACCTTAACAACTGGAAGCTTCTTGGAGCTTAATTTACGAGGTCTCCTTAAATTACCTGGTTTGGGAGGCTTCTAAGACCTTGATGCTTTAGAACTAAGGTTACAACCCATTTACCTCCTGACAGTAATGAATTCGCTTAACAAAATTTTGTAGTGAATCTAGAAGAGTGTTGGGAGGATAAGTGGAAATTTCATGCCTTATGATTTCCTGCCGACCGTTCAATTGACCCTCTGCGTCCAATCCATTTATCAGGAAAAGTTTCATCTAAATATGCCCGTACCACACGTCCAAAATGTGGAGGAGCCCCATCAAGTTTAAACCATATTTTTGTTCTGCTGGTAAACTGGGATTGTTATTGTTCGGGAATAATCGTTTAAGTTCTGGAATAATATGTTCTTGCAAAAGTAATAAATATCGTTCAGAGGTCAAATTTCCGTTTATAAAATAGGGTCTTATGACGTATCCACTAATAATGCCACACCAAACATTTACTTTCTGTGGCCGTTGCGTGTGAACTTCCTCCATTCAATGTGGATTTTTGTCTATCCAATACCAACAGTTGTTTCGGTTTACGTGTGCGTTTAAACAAAATGTATATTCGTCAGAAAACAATATGTGGGTGACAAAGTTCACATTTTCGTTTAATTCATTTATAATAACTTCGTAGAACTCGATTCTACGATCATATCATCTTCACTCAATTCTTTTAAGAAACGAATTTTATATGGATGTAATTTTTCCCGTTTACTAATTTTTTTAATGGAATATCGACTCATGTTTTGATATAAAGCCCTCTGTTGTGTCGAATTTATTGGATATTCCATATTTAAAAATACGTTCCCGCTCGGGATGCAATTCATGAAAAATCTCCACTACTTCGTCACAACTTCTATAACCATATCCTATGATCGCTAAAGCTTCAATATGCTGGGTTTCACTTAGACGTGTCATTTTTGCGAGAAAATTACTCACACTAATAGTTATTTACACCATAAAGGAGGTAAGGATTATTTACCAGTTGAGAACAATTTTGCGCCCGAGCGGAGTGAGGGCTAGCAATAGGGTCCGAGATTGATAAATTATACTTAACTGCTGCATAACATTTTATCTGCTCCCACTGTTCTTTATGATTCATGAATTAAAGATTAGGTTTTATTTTTTGAGATTTTTTAATCAATTCATTATGACATTATTCAAAATCTTGCAAAATCGCCTTGGTTGTTTGGATTTTGTCGTTTCTTAGGTGTTTATAAGCAAAGCTACATAAAAATTGCAATTTTGCTGGTTTATATTTGCTAATGAAGGTAGTGACGGTCTTAGGTATTGCAGGAGCATGCCGTTCTGATGAGTTATGCAAACTTACTTTGGACAACGTCAATTTCAAAAATTTCGATGACATTATTGCAGTTACAATTCCAGATTCTAAAAATGGTATGTCACGTACGTGATCTTCAAGAATACCCTTTCTAGGATTCCTAATAAGATTGCGCAGTTTTTGAAACTAGAATATCCTGAAACATATAAAAGTCATTCATTCCGAAGAACATCGGCAACGTTATTGGCTAATACAGGAGTTGATATATTAGCAATCAAGGGACATGGTGGGTGGAAGTCAGCCACAATTGCAGAAAGTTATGTTGCTGACAGTTTAAGTAACAAAAATGAAATAGCCAACAGGATTCTTTACAATGACACTTCAACTCCAGGTTCTGATAGTACGTCGCATCATGCTGTTTTAATGGATCAATCAGATAATATTGAGCCTCCGGTGACTGAAATGGAGCGGTCAAATCATTTTGAGAAGAATGTGACACTTAGTAAACGCGAAGGGAATAATTAATATTTATAAATGTTACTAAATGAAATAACTGTACAATTACTATAAATATTCATTCATAATAATTAATAAAATGAAATGTTTATCAAATATTTCTATTTATTTGTTCATAAAATATGCATTTATAACTCGAAATCGCTTTTTTCCCTAGGGAACTATACTTATAACTAGGGAGGTAAGTTACCTCACCTCCCGTTGTCCATAGCAACTTCCACTTCTACGGTAAAATCCACTTACCTCCCTAAAAACAATGTATTAATAGTCTATTTACTATATTGGGAGCAGATAAATGTATTTTTGACATATCTTGTCATGATAATCACTATTAGACAAAAGAACGACACAGAGTTGTTATGGAGTTAGATACTTTCAAAGGTAACTTAATGAACTAAAATATTTTTGTATAATTTAGGAACTATTTATTTATTATTTATTAAAGTTCGATATCTCGAAAACGGTTAATTTTAGGTACAGGGTGGTTCACTATATTTTGACCTCCCCCTTTAAATTTTTTATTTTAAGAGTTATAAAAAAATGTAAAATATAAAAGTTGCACGATTTTTTACGAATTTTTCGAAAATATAGTAGAAAAACAAATGAAGTCCAAACAAAATGGCCGCGGATGTTAACTTTGTTAAGTTAAATGGAACACCCTGTATATTTTTAAAAGTTTGGATAGAACGTACCCTGTCGAGCATAGCCATATAGGGTTTGTTAGGTTCATCTCTAACAATAAGCAAGATACTTTAAAAAAACGAAAAGAGGGTTTTTTATTAAGAAAATAATACATCTTGTAATTGTTAGATTTCTTTTAGGCATTTCTGCCTTTTTTCAAATTACGTAAGGATTTACAGATTTATTTATAATATATTTTGATATATCGCACATTAATACGGTCCAAAATGCGTGTAGGTAATGTAAGAAATCTCACTAATTAGGCCGGGAGAGGTCTAATTATTCATGGACATATTACAGCTATCTTACTTTAGGAGATAATCGATCGTTATATCACCGACCCTGTATATTAACTCATATATGAATGTCCATAACGAGTTAATATCTACAAAACATTATAATAAAGTCAGAAGTAGCACCCCACAGGTCGGCTTTCTTTTAAAAATCGGATAGCACTAGTCAGGTTGCGGGCCTAGTTAATGAATCGCAAAGCACCAAGATCGACGTTCGATCGCCTTCCTTATGGGTCTGCACTATTCCTATAGAGAAGTTTAGTTTAATTTAGACAGTTAGCCTCTCTGGATCTTTGCCTATATTTGGATTCCGGTCGACTGGAGCTGGTTGTGGACTTGTAGCCACTTTTAGTAATTGAAGACACCGGTACAAGTTTATTCAAAGGCGCTCCATCGATTGGTGCAGAAACGAGGCAGCTCCGTTAACTCATAAGGGAAATACAATGAATATATAGATGTCTCTTTATTGGATTCGGTGCAAATAGGGGACAGCTCCGGAGCTGCCTCATTTTTGCACGGAATGAATAGTTCATACTTTAGCTGCTTCGATGCACCCCTGCAATGTAGAAGACTTCGCCCTGACGTTAGTAGGTTATTAACCTTCAATTCACTTTGCTATTCCGTGAATTTTATGAAATTTAGAGAGTGTGTCGAACAATATAGTTTTTGTAAAATGTCGGCTAGTAATAGTCCAAGCAAACAATTTGACGATTCGAACAGAGATCCTGATTTGTCTCCTGATGACGTTGGACCTAGCGTTAGACAATTTTCTGTGTTTAGTGCTGAAATTTCATCGCTGGTTCTAAGTGATTCTGAAAGTGATGGCAGTGAACAGAAACAAACAGTTGTGAAAAAAACAGTTGTCAAGAAACGAGCAAAAGATGAAGTAAGTGGACAAGAAATATTGCTAAGAAAAGGAAAGCTGAAGGAAAATCTTACATCGGCATTAAAAAAAAAAAGACTAACCAAAGGAGACTACCAAACACCCAATCAAAGAAAACCAAAGACCCAACCACCAAAGACCACCAAGACCACCAAAAACCCAACCAAAGGCCAACCAAACCAACCAACCAAAGACCCAACCCACTAAAGACCCAACCAAAGGAAACAAAAATTTAGTATATCTTCTTATCGTCTCATGGAGTACACAACAAAAGGCATGGACTGCAACAGTTCGGCCAGTGCCTTAGTTAAGGACTTGTTTGCCCTTCAGAAACATGGCGTAATTCAAAGAATTCGTAGTAAAACAGTTTTTTGCTTCTCCTGAAAAATTTGCTAAAATGGAGCTACCTCCTTTTTGCACCGGTGTCTTCAATTGCTGTTCACGTTGCCCTATCTCAGTATAAACCATTGAGAAACTTTTTATTCCCCAACATTTAAAACAGACATTTTTTCAGCGAAGAAAAGGATAATTCCTCATTGTTGATATAATATAAAAATAAGAAATAAAACATCTTATAATTCTTCTTTCTTAAAGCAACATGTTTACATTTTTTACAGATATATTTATAAACAATTTACTTACAATTGTTCTATTAAAATTTTGTTCAGCCAAAGTGATTCCCTAAAAAGTTAGGCATTTTCATATGATTCCAAAATTAAGTAACTATGAAAACCAATGCCATAAAAAACGATATCTATTAAAACGCCTTAAAAACTTAATGATGTTGAGTTTTTTAAATTGTCAGACAAGATACTAGAAATAATAGGCAAGAAAATGAAGGAAGAAAGATTGGCATTAATTTTTCACTCACTTTTAGAGTTTAGAGGCCGCTTTATTTTTTATTCTAATGAAACATTCAGAATCTACATTATGTGCACGTTTTTGTTATTTTTTTTAGTATCCACCTCACCTATGTACGTAAAAATAATAGAGTCTATAACATTAATATGCAGTTGGTACATGGAATTTATTTTCTAAATGGAAATAATTAATATAGAAATTGGCCCAAACACCTACTTTTCTGCAATAAAATATGTACTATTTTATTATGCAATTATTTTAATTTCATTTACCTTACTAGATTATACAGTTGTGAGCACGGTTATGTTATTTAGACTACCATTATGAAGATGTTGGAAATACCCATGGTAGTACATAATTTTGCAAAATGTTAAGTTCGCAATTACCACTTTTATATTACATAGATATTTATACAATTGGGAACTCTGTTATGTTATTTAGATTACTATTATTAATACGCTGGGAATACCGATGTAAGTAATTTAATAAAATGTTAAGTTAGCAATTAAACTTTGCATAAGTAACCTTCATAAAAAAGTTAATTAAACTGTAAGAGAATAATAATTAGTAAAGTAGTACTACACTTAGTACCTACCTAAAAGTTGGTCGTCAGTATTCAAAATAATGTGGATTTAACAACTGTTGGTTTTAAACATACCAATAGTGATATTGACAATTTCATATTGTATATTATACTTAAATTTTATTTTTTGATAATATAAAGTGCAACAATTAATAATCATAAAACATATTCATATCTCGGAAACTTTAGAATGTACTGGAAATACTTTTTATATTATTTCACATTTCTGTCATACTGCAACCAAAATAAAATTTAAAATAAAAAAGTTCTGTCATAAAAGCCAGACCAGGACCAGCAGTCGAGAAGCTGATTTTATAAAAATTAATTGAATGTATTAAGAAATAAGCGCAGCAGCAACCGACCATGCATGGTTGGTAGTACCAAGTAAAAATCCCTAAACCTCAGTATAGTGGTTAAAGGGGTCAGATGGAATTAAATAAAATTATTTTTGAAATTGATTCCCATGAACTGTTCATGTTAAACTTAATACATACATACAATTTACTATTGCACTTTTGAAAAATAATTTTGTTTTTTGGTTGAAATACTTTTAACTATATTAAAAGGTGGCCTCACTTGTTAAAGAATAATTTACAAATTTTGACTGTGAAAACAACCAGAACAAAATGTAAACTCAAAACAATTTATTATTTTTACTTTATTACAAAGCAATATAAACAGACAGTTTATATTTGTTCCTATATATAAAATAAATTATAAAAAAGATACATTAATTTACAAACGATTACTCTAATAATATTACTTCGCTGCAATATAAAATAAATTCAGATAAATTAGTAAGCTACATTGTCATATTCGCTATAAAAGCAGTACATTAAGTTAAATATGGTGTTCTTTACTAGATTTGCACAAATTTACTCTCCTGTACATATTTTCATACATTTTGCAGCTATTCTCTTATATTGATAATTTCTCAACTAATTGCTGCTTCTAATTCTTCGATATTGGACATTTCTGTTATAAAAATCCAGTGATCTCGCTCGCCACCATCTAATCAGTAGATTATTTTAAAATTTCGTGCTGAAAATGGCTCTAAAATAACGGTTTCATATCTTCCAGCTTCGATATCGAGAAAAATATGAGCACTAAGTTTTATGGCACGTTCCCTGAGTCTTAAAATAAAAATTTTAGGATATAATATAATCTCGAATTCAAATAAAAATGTCAAAGTTAATAGATTTTAGAGATCCGAATTTAAGAATATATGAATGTAATAAAAAAATTACTTGTTTGTGCAAACAATTTTGATACAGACTCTATTGGACTTTGATTTATTATTACATTTTCTGTAAGTACAGTTGGTCTGTCCATAGATTTTCCCTTGCAAACGCAGTGTTTGATTTCAAATTTTTTGACTATAGCACATTTCCGATTTAAAAAAGTGCTCATAAATTGCTCAATGCAAGGTTGCAAAGAGTACGTCACTTCGAATTCTATGTCAAAAATGAGCCATTACAGTAAAAGCTTCTTGTTCTGGAGTAAAAGGCATAATGTGTTCTGAAATAAAAATATGTATTATTAACCTAAAAATGTTGTTTCTTTTACAACTTACCAGTAATCCGAAGAAGTATCAAAAAAGTTTAGCTGTGGAATATCTACGACACCATTGCGTCTACATTCGAGATAATCCGATCGCTGATTGGTTGAATGAAATGTCCTGAAAAATTACACCAATGATCAGACGGTAAAACGAATTGTCGTGTTTTGATCTTATTGTTTCAGTAATTTTTAATTTTATCAAAATTTTATTGCCAACGCGAAGGAAATAAAATTACTATACTAAAAAAATACTAGCCACGTGGATTGTAATCATTTGTGAAGGCTCTATATATAGCAATTGTTGTTTCACCATTTTTCTATAAACATTGTTATAATACCAAGTTAATGTTTGGAAAACTAGATGTCTACTTTCTCAGCGTAATATCTTCTGATTAGGTGAAACAGTTAAAAGGAGAATTTACTTTTGCCAATGAGGCAGAAATACAAAATATATAGATATATATTTTTTTAATTTCGAAAATAAACAAGTGCAAACAATATAACATAAACACATTTTGGAAATACCTGTTTTGTGGATGTATGTATGTAAACAAATAGTAACTATGGTATTTTTCTAAGAATTACAATCTATGTTAAAATATTGAATGTATTTCGATTTTTCAGTAGCACTGTTGGAATTGACCGAAACAGATTGTGATTTAAGTGGTAAGATGGATGTCACTTGTAGGATCTATCGACGACAACTAATGATCCCGTCTAAGAAAAACTTCGCTGATAGATTGCTGCACTATTACTCCTCTTCTAACACATGTAGTGCGATAAAAATGTCTTTAAATTTCTGATTGAGAATACTTCAAATCTTGAATAAATTTCTCAGAACTTGTATTTTGATTCGATGTTTTGTGAGATACATAAGACTTTTATTTATTATTTAAACAAAA
The DNA here is from genome assembly GCF_000390285.2 of Anoplophora glabripennis. NCBI lineage: Eukaryota > Metazoa > Arthropoda > Insecta > Coleoptera > Cerambycidae > Anoplophora > Anoplophora glabripennis. Next base: position 222,606 of record NW_019416301.1, on the reverse strand, counting down.
TAGTTTCAACCGTCTTCAATATTTAACATCCTGTACCTCGAAAATAAAGCATTGCATACACATGTTTAGGTATAAGAATTATTTAAATTAATTTGTGGTATGTATATGTATTACAAATTAACAAAGCAATAATACTTGTACAATTACTGTATTTAAAAATAGATTTATAATAACATTTCCTCTTATTAACATTGAGAAATGGTTCAAAAACTAAAAATTACACATTTATAATAATAATATAAATAATAAAAATAGACTAATTGCAATACTGCAAAATGTATAAAATGCAATTGCAAATATTATGTGCAAATAGTGTAAGTGTAAGTAATGGTTTACGCAACATTTTAATTAACAACTATTATGTTAATTAAAGTAACATGAACATTATTTTAATAAAATTTCCAATTCTATATCATTGAATTACTTCAGAAGAACAGGGCTAGGAATCTGGAAAACTGAATACACAAAATGTGTAAATTTTGACCGTAATGTATCACGTGAATACGTATCATCCACGTAAATACGTATATTAGATTATTTGCTGTTGATGACAAAAATCTAAAATATTCTATTTAAACATACATTACTGCATTGATAGTGGTTTGTTACATTGTCTCAGACAATAAATTGGAAAATTGATCATCTGTTTCTTTGTGTGATGTGTTGCATGATTCAAACAACTTCCTGCTAAAACTCGCTACTGAAAAAGTTCTCATGTCTCTACTGAAATAAAATATTAACTGATTTCAGTTTCTCAAAATTCAAAATTTTTAAAATAATATCACAGATTTGGCGCCCAACATTCATACATTCAATACATAAATTCACTCATTCAATTCTATTAATAATAGCAATATACCTATATAGAGTTTTCTTTTGGCATTATAAGACAATTAATTTAAAAATATCTTTTCTAGCACATTCCTAGGACTTACGTTTATTAATTATGTGTAGATATATCATTTATGATTTGTAAAATATAATTATTTAAAATTTTGTCCAACGCATTCTAATTAATTCAAAATAGGACAGGTAGTTGCTTTGACTTTTCAATTGTTTTGGGTTTGTTAAATAGTGCCTTAATTAATCATCACAAAGTCAGTGTGGTAGAAATACCACTTATACGAAAAGGGTAACAAAAAATGTTAAATAAATAATTAGAGTTAGATTTAATCAAAAATTAATGAATGGTTTACAGTCGAACGTTTTTCGAGACATAAAGCTAGAACCTTATTATTTATATAAAATAACGAGTAAGTATATTCAGTAATAGTTATTTTGTCGATACCGGTGATTGATTTGTTTGTTGCTAAGAAGTGTATTATTCTTTTAATGATAATTTCTCCTATAATTTGTGGAAATACGGAGAACAAAGATATCGGTTTATATTTTACAATTAATTTTGGATTAAACAATGTGATATGTGAAATGATAATATAAGACTGCATTTAAAAAACACAAGTTTGGCGCAAAAGTCTTCTTCCTAAAACTTTTGTCGTAAAACTTTTATTTACTACATAGTGTCAAAAAGAATAAGTAGATAGAATATGGTATATAAATATCACTGTATATTTATTCTAGTATATTAAGTTCCAATGAATTTTTTGTACTTAAACAGAACACTTCCTAGCTGATATTCACGAATTTCCCTGGCATTGCATTTAATAAGAAAGGATGCCAATGGAGCACATCCAATAAATAATGTTTTAGGTGTAGATTTCTGTTGAAACTAATCACTTCTTTCTAACTCATTCAACTTTTTTTCATGTTACATTAGTGTCTTCTACACAAACAGTAATACAATATGTTTATAACTTCACCCAAAAATACCTCGATAAAGAAAAGCAAAATAGATAGGCTAGACACTTGAAACCTGAAACTGACCTTGTCAATATTGTCTGGAGTGGGTACATGTGTGTAGAAAAATATAATTCCAGAACGAATCAACTTAATTCAAGACGAACTTGAACAATGAACTTCTTTTAGCTGAATTTACTTTGAAGGAATGCATAAATAAATATTCTTATACAAATAAAAAATAGGCAGTAACCAGAGAATCATCGCAATAAGTAGGAAAATAATTTCAGGCAATATACAATACAATAGTTTTAACTGCAGTAGTAGGTATCTTTTAATGGTTCCATGCAGTATCATCACTTTGCCTTTGTTTCCAATGAAAACGGGATATCTGATACACGGGTATCAATGCGGATTAATAGTTGGTGAAATGGCGTAAAACATTTAGAGACACTGCCGCGTTGTGTGAGATTTACATCAAAGACGTATTTCAATCGCAGATATCATATAACTTCATCATGCTTTGAAATGCTTAAACCTATGAAAACAATTCCATTCCAGCGCAGTACAGTGTCGTTAAGTCGTATCTAATGATTTCAAAAATCGTCATTTTCAGTAATAATTGAAGAAGTAGAAAAAGCTTTTGCCGTTAAGGATATTGGTGCCACATTGGACAGTAAGTTCGATATTCATACAGAAATTACATTACTGGGGTTTGTTTTAATAGTTCTAAACTACTATTTGCTATGTCCGGAATGGTTCAAATAAAATTTATTAAAAATGTTAATTACACATTTTGTTAAGAATTTTACATGTCCAATTTAAAAACGTTTAAGTTTTATTATGATAATTTTTTTATGGTATTTTTAGGGTTTGCAATCCCGCATTCCGCGTTACTGCATTCCAGCGATTTCCCACATGTCGATGAGACCTGCGGAATTCCCACATTTGTACGGTAAATCCCGTGCGGGAATTTTTTGATGTCTGTTTAGCGACGTAGCTCAGCCGTCACTCGCAGGTGGCGTGAACGCCCCGCTTGGTTTGCGTGCGCATGCTGTTCCCCTGTGACAGCATCGATCAATTGAGCGAAGGAAAGGATTAAAATCGGCAGATCTTTGCATCAGTCAAACAAATTCCTTGATTTGTTTGTTTATTTTGGAGAAAAAAAGTGTTTACAAAGTGAAATTTTATGTGTAAGTAATAGTTTTGTCTTCTTGTATGTTAGTTTAATTATGCAATATTATCGATGAATATTTGTTACTACAATTAAATTACTAACCTAATCTCTTATGAAATTACAAAGTGTACTTATTTCTATTAAATAAAATATATTTTTCTTTATTTTTTCTAAGTAGACGTAATTAATTTACAGGTAAAAATAGTCCAAGATGTCGAACGAAGTAGGTAAACATAAAAAACATATTTGGGATTATTTTATAAAAACCGGTGAAAGTGCTAAATGTTCTTTGTGCAATCACATTTTAAAAATAAGTCAGCGATCGACAACAGGTTTGAAATATCATTTGAAATCTAAACATTACATAGATCTAGCAACTTCTCAAACATCAGTGCAACTACCAGTACCATCAACTTCAAAGGATGATTCATTGACATTGAACATAGTTAATCATCCAGTTGATGCCGATGAACCCAAAAATAAAATTGCCAAAAAATGTAGCTTAGATAAGTATTTAATAAAAGAGCACTCCAAAGAGTTGATGATTTCCAGAATGGTTGCAAAAGATGGCATATCTTTTAATTGTCTGAGCACTTCTGAGGATTTAAAATATTTATTTTTGAAAAGTGGATTTAGTCTACCTACATCTCCTAATACCATAAAATCTATTGTTGAAAATTTTTCGATAACAGTCAAAGCCGAAATGATAAAAACACTACAGAATCTCAAAATATGTGGAGAAAAATTTTCCTTAACATTCGACGAATGGACATCTGTCAAAAATACAAGATATTTAAATGTGAATGTGCATCATTTAGGGGGCACGCATTTCAATCTCGGGTTGATTCGTATTCACGTCTCTTGCAACGCAGAACACTGTATTGAATTAGTCAAAACAAGGTTGGAAGCATTTAATCTTCATCTTGACACTGATATTGTCGGAATTACTACTGACGGTGTAAGTATCATGCAGAAAGTGGGGAGACTGTTGAGTTGCTACCAACAACTATGTTTTGCTCATGGTATCCAACTGGCGGTAGTTGATATCTTATATAAGAAGGAATCGGTACCCCATTCTCTACACACTGAAAAATTACCAGCTGTTTATTGGTCAGATGATGACAACGATTCTTGCGATGACGAGATGAGTGAGGAACAGGTCTTGCCTTTTGCTCGTTTAGAACAGCCTCCAGCTGAATTTGTATCGAATTACAAAGGCCTTATAGAGAAAGTGAGAAAGGTTGTAAAGATTTTTAGCAAATCTCCAATTAAGAATGCTTGCTTGCAGAAATATGTACAACAAGACCTCGGTAAAGATTATGGTTTAATATTAGACTGCAAAACGAGGTGGAGTAGTCTGTTTAACATGTTAGAGCGTTTTAACGTTCTTAAAAGCTGTACATGCAAAGCTTTGATTGATGTAGGATCAGACATTAAATTTTCCGACGAAGAGTGGGCTAATATCAGAGAATTACTTCTCAGTTTGCAACCACTTAAATTAGGCGTCGAAGTCCTGTGCAGAAGAGATTCTACACTTTTAACGGCTGATACAACACTCCGATTCATATTAGAAAAGTTAGATAAACAACAAGGCAGAATGAGTGCTGATCTAGCTACTGCTCTTCGACAGAGGATTAAAGAGCGTCGAACTGACTTGTCTGGAATCGTCCTTTATCTTCACAATCCAATGAAGTACGAAAGTTCTATAAAAAAACCCGACGACACATTTTCAGTCCCAAAAAAAAATTGTGTTCGCTTTGAAATTAAAAAGATTTGTGAGAGAATGTTGACTTTCAATGAAAAAATAGACGATGAGCCTGTAATATCTGAAAGTTTTGAAAATGCAAAAATTATCACAGAAGAAAATTTATCGCTTAAAGAGGAACTAGAAATGCAATTAATTAAAGAAAAAAGTGACACTTGCACAGTGAATTTGTCAACGACAAGTCAAAATTTTGTGAAAATAATTAAGGCTGAGATGATTGATTACGAAAATAGGGGAATAAAAGGTAAATACTTGTCCTTTGTTCACAATTATCTGAACACTATTACCCCTACAAGCGTGGAAGCGGAGAGAGCATTTTCTGCAGCCGGTTATGTCTGTAGTCCCATAAGAAATAAGCTGACGGACAAGACAATAAATACCATTTGTTTTTTGCGCTCTTATTTTCAGAACAATAAGTAACTTTTATTTTCATGATTTGTGATTTTTAGTTTCGTTTTTTTACACGAAGTTATTTCTGATGTATTAGATGTTTATATATATGTACAACTGTAAAATACACGATAATACGTTCGTTAAGTACTTATAGTACGTCTAAATAGATATTACCAATTACCAATGCTAAATATTAATTTTTATTTCTTTAGATGTTTATAAATTTAGTGTAATTTAACAGCAAGAAGTAGGTTAAGTAACTAGAGACATAATTAATATCTATATATAAATAACAAAAGTAATATATTATTGATGTGTTGATTTCTGTTAATTCTAAGTTAATAGTTAATAAATATAGTTTTTAATGTATATAATGCTTATCTGTTTCATTTTTAAATACCAAGAATTATTTATATTTCATTTGATTAAATATAAACATTCTACAGTAATAGCATTACTTTCTCATATATAAATAAATTTTTAAATCTTTCGCGGGAATTACAGCAGGATCCCGCTGTAAAGGCGAATTTACCGCAAATTTCCAGCTGGAAAAAAAAAGACTACGGGATTGCAAACCCTAGGTATTTTCTTATTTAAAATTGTTCACAGATATATTAATAAAGGTACCTATATTGTCTTTCATACATTTTTTTTCGGTTTCAACCCCTTCCAATATTTATCGTCAGAAAATAAAATATATCTGCGTGTCTCGTATTTGTTTATTTTCTACAATATATAGCGGTTTCATTCATAATGTCTGAAATTTAATAATATTATCAGGTTTTAAATCTAATAGTCGAAACATAAATCCTAAATGTTATCAGGAGCATCTCAAACTGGCAGGGCTGTTGACTATATATTAACCCTTTTATATATTTATGTTACCTCTGGTTTGGTAAAACAATTTGAAATGTTGGACTATTTTACAATGAAAAATACTCTCGGCATTTCGATGGGTAGCATCGTTTGGAAGCAAAATTAATTTTAAAACTGTTACGAAAAACAAGAGTATCCACCATTTAAAAATATCATTTGAAAATTTATTGACCATGAAAAATCAAGGATATTCCAAAAACCAAGATAAATAGAATACAAAAATAAAGTTTAAAAAACAATTCGTTTAGTGCGGGGTTGCCCAGTTGTACAAAATTCTTCGAATTTTGGAAAAAACATGACCTCGAAGACGTTGTATTAACTTTCACCTACTAACACTTGGAACAAAATAATTAGACAGAGATATAGGCAAATGTTAGACAAATTCTCTTATATTAGCTAATATCGATATTTTATACAGGACATTTTTTATAAATATAGGATTATTTTTAGAAAGTATAAATTTGATTTTCCGAAATTTTTAAAATGGGACACCCTGTATTTTATTGTTCTATTTTATTCACATATCGGTCCACTTCAACTTTTATTAAGCATGTTCTATATCTAAAATTGTTAGCTTTTAAGATATAGCAACATTTAAAAAAAAAACTTATTTTTATTATTTTATAAAATATCACAAATAAATATTAACTAATAAAATTAACTCAAAATATAGTGATGAATTATGAACTAACAAGTTGATCCACTGTGAGTGTTTTTTGTAAAGCCATTTCGTGTGACAGAAAATAATAAAAATTAGGTTTTTCTAGAAATGTTGCTATATCTTAAAAACTAACAACTTTAGGTATAGAACATACTACATAAAACTTGAAGTGGACTGATATGTGAATAAAATAGATCAATAAAATACAGGCTGTTCCATTTGAAACATTTTAGAAAATCAAGTTTGAACTTTCTTAAAATGATCGTATTATAAAAGATGCCCTGTATAAAATATCGATATTAGTCAATATAAATTGCTTAGCTTAACATTTGCCTATAACTTTGTCGAATATCTTTGCTCCAACTGTTAGTAGTTGAAAGTTCGAGGTTATGTTTTTTCCAAATTTCGAAGAATTTTCTACATAACTTGGCAATCGCGCACTACAATGTTTATATTGCCTAATACAGAATTTTCTCAGAAATCCATATGTTTAAAAGTATACAAGGTGTTCTACTTAAAAAATATAATATTTGGCGTGTCCCGTTTTTACTCATCGCCCTGTGTATTTCAAAATATTTTTTTACTTTAGGTTTTTTGATTCTGTACTTAACTTTTATAAAAACTTTTTTTATGTATTATGAATAACAAGGGAGTTATTTTACTTTCTCAGACTAATGGCCCGTATATGTATATGTTACCGGCAGAGTATAAAACTCCGGCATTTTATAGAAAACCTAGGTATTTTATAAAATGTCTGACGATTTTAGGAAATGTATGAAATCTGTTTAAATTTAAATATTTGTGTATACTTTACCTAGTTATTTTATAGAATGCCTAGGAATTTTATAGAATACCAATGTAATATTAGGAAAGGTGAAAAATCAAACATATAACGAGATAAATTAAACTTTTATTCGGAATAAAGAAATATTTTGCATAAGAAACTTAACAGGAACTTAACAAACCATGTATTTTTTAAAAGTAAATGGGAATAGATTTTCCTATTTATTTTTGCAAGGTAGACTTGAGTGACATTTACTAGAACAAAGTGTTTTTTTCTTAACACATACGCACTTCCTTGCTTCACATTTTTTTTTGCAACTGCATTTGACAAATCCTTGACCCGTTCCAGTAAACTGCAAAGTTGCAACTGAACGTAGTGTAATTTCATTATCAGGAACATTTTTAATGTTCAAACATTCTTTTTGGCAAACTGTAAACTGAGATCTAGAATAAAGCGATTTAACAACTCCTTTCTTAGTACTGAGCTGGTATAGTCTGTGATATTCATGACAATAGTTAGAATATTTCGAGCATCACCACGTCTTCTATCAACTTATTCATACATTGCCGGTTATACAATAGGTATTCCATAAAATGCCTAGGAAATCTACATTATATCATTTATTTCATAAAATACCTGATGATTTTAGGATTTATATACAATGCCTAGGAATTCTATATAATGTCGAATTACATACTTTGCCGGTAACATATACACTAAAAAAAAAAAACAAAATATTTTTAAATTTAAAAGAGGTACGTTGAGTTAAAATTCAGTATATTAAAATCCTCTGCACACAGCTGTTCTGTATAGGTTCTTTTGTGGAACACACCGTTATAAGTATTTTTATTCTGCGTTTGAATGAAGACACTGAAAATATGTTAAAAGAAGTATGCAACTCAATTATCAGCAGGTATTTTCATAAAAAATGCAAAGATAAATCGATCCTGTACATTCAAATCTTTATACCCATTCCAACCACAAGCATTACGAAATCGGGAACGGACAGGAGAGGGGGCGGCATATCATTACTATGAAGGTGGCATTAGCACCCAGGGATGGCTAATGCAGGTAGGCTCTAATCACCGTTCAGTAGAGTAAAAGGGGAACTTGGAAACCTTATTACTTTGAGTCAAATTAGAAACTCCTACGTACAAATAGTTGGCGAATTTCCATTAAAATATGTTTTTAAAGATACACGCCCAGAAAAAGACAAAGTTATTTCGTTCTAATATAAGTAAATTTTAAAGGTTTCCTTATTTCGTTCTAAGTAAATTTTAATGGTTTCTTCATAATGGTAAGGGTACAGTCAGTAATGACCAAAATACAAACCAACAAAATAATTTTCAGTGACATGCCGTTTTTGTGTAATCTTGTAAAATAGATCAGTTTCACAGCCTTGCCTAACATTATTTTAATAAATATTTTTAAATTAAATAGTGTTCAAATTGTATGCGAAAAGTATTCAACGTTGATGTCGAAATATTGAAATGCACGATACGTCACAACCTGAAATTTGCTAGGTAGGCCTCGAAGGGAACATGGAAAAGTAGGAACCTACTTCGTAATATATTTTTTTATTTATAAAATCTACATCTCTTTTCGCTGTGTAACCTGAGCGCAACCTAAAATGTAAAAGAGAAAATTTAAATCTAAATCATAATCTAAAGAAAGGAATTAAGTTTGAAGACAAATTTAATAATTAAAAATTGTATCTCTAAAAGTAACTAGGATATTTCGTAGTCAATAATTTCGTAACCACTAAGTAGATATATTTAGAACGTTTTTGTAATATATTGTACATGTACAGATACATGATTTCCGATCTAAAACATTTAAGGGGATCTAAAAAACGAAATTAAACCTATAATGAAAGGCCAAAATAGGATAAATTAAAAATTTTTTACATTTTATACAGTATTAATAGTTATTACAACTGAATTTGTTTTATACAGGATGTTAGAAGTCTGACTGACTTAATTTTAACAGACGATAGAATGCATCAAAATAAACAAAAAAAACCTTATATGACATGGGTCCTAAATTCAACCATTTCCGAGAAAAAAATTATTAAAATCTCCAACTTGATGTAGAAAAGTTCGATGAATTATTATATTGACATAACTGCGTGCATAGTGTACCATAAAATACAATGTTTATCACTTTTTTGAACTTCTGTATGCTTAATTCTAAAAAATAATTTGCGTTGAAATAAATTTAAAATTCGATAAAATTCATATCGAGCAATGTGACAATGGCGCGGCGGTTTATTAACACGAGGTACTAGCAATTCAGTTGGTATCTGTATTCGACCGTGTCGGAGTGTTTTTTGCGTACCACTATTTCCTTTTCTTGAGGTGTTTTCCAGCGAGTGCGCGAAAATTGGATTCAAAGGTGTCGTGCGTGCATATTTTTTATGGTGGTGGTGGACATTTTGAGCATATGTTGTAGTTTGTTTTGTACTTGTGCGTTTAAAAATTACAGAATTTTACTTTTTAGTAAGTACCTAAATTATTTTTAATACGTATGATTATTTGGACGACGTGAATCTTTGGGTACTTTAATTACATATTTTTCAAATACATAATTTGAATAAAAGTTCCTGTTTTAAAAGATTNATGCAATAGGTATTCCATAAAATGCCTAGGAAATCTACATTATATCATTTATTTCATAAAATACCTGATGATTTTAGGATTTATATACAATGCCTAGGAATTCTATATAATGTCGAATTACATACTTTGCCGGTAACATATACACTAAAAAAAAAAAACAAAATATTTTTAAATTTAAAAGAGGTACGTTGAGTTAAAATTCAGTATATTAAAATCCTCTGCACACAGCTGTTCTGTATAGGTTCTTTTGTGGAACACACCGTTATAAGTATTTTTATTCTGCGTTTGAATGAAGACACTGAAAATATGTTAAAAGAAGTATGCAACTCAATTATCAGCAGGTATTTTCATAAAAAATGCAAAGATAAATCGATCCTGTACATTCAAATCTTTATACCCATTCCAACCACAAGCATTACGAAATCGGGAACGGACAGGAGAGGGGGCGGCATATCATTACTATGAAGGTGGCATTAGCACCCAGGGATGGCTAATGCAGGTAGGCTCTAATCACCGTTCAGTAGAGTAAAAGGGGAACTTGGAAACCTTATTACTTTGAGTCAAATTAGAAACTCCTACGTACAAATAGTTGGCGAATTTCCATTAAAATATGTTTTTAAAGATACACGCCCAGAAAAAGACAAAGTTATTTCGTTCTAATATAAGTAAATTTTAAAGGTTTCCTTATTTCGTTCTAAGTAAATTTTAATGGTTTCTTCATAATGGTAAGGGTACAGTCAGTAATGACCAAAATACAAACCAACAAAATAATTTTCAGTGACATGCCGTTTTTGTGTAATCTTGTAAAATAGATCAGTTTCACAGCCTTGCCTAACATTATTTTAATAAATATTTTTAAATTAAATAGTGTTCAAATTGTATGCGAAAAGTATTCAACGTTGATGTCGAAATATTGAAATGCACGATACGTCACAACCTGAAATTTGCTAGGTAGGCCTCGAAGGGAACATGGAAAAGTAGGAACCTACTTCGTAATATATTTTTTTATTTATAAAATCTACATCTCTTTTCGCTGTGTAACCTGAGCGCAACCTAAAATGTAAAAGAGAAAATTTAAATCTAAATCATAATCTAAAGAAAGGAATTAAGTTTGAAGACAAATTTAATAATTAAAAATTGTATCTCTAAAAGTAACTAGGATATTTCGTAGTCAATAATTTCGTAACCACTAAGTAGATATATTTAGAACGTTTTTGTAATATATTGTACATGTACAGATACATGATTTCCGATCTAAAACATTTAAGGGGATCTAAAAAACGAAATTAAACCTATAATGAAAGGCCAAAATAGGATAAATTAAAAATTTTTTACATTTTATACAGTATTAATAGTTATTACAACTGAATTTGTTTTATACAGGATGTTAGAAGTCTGACTGACTTAATTTTAACAGACGATAGAATGCATCAAAATAAACAAAAAAAACCTTATATGACATGGGTCCTAAATTCAACCATTTCCGAGAAAAAAATTATTAAAATCTCCAACTTGATGTAGAAAAGTTCGATGAATTATTATATTGACATAACTGCGTGCATAGTGTACCATAAAATACAATGTTTATCACTTTTTTGAACTTCTGTATGCTTAATTCTAAAAAATAATTTGCGTTGAAATAAATTTAAAATTCGATAAAATTCATATCGAGCAATGTGACAATGGCGCGGCGGTTTATTAACACGAGGTACTAGCAATTCAGTTGGTATCTGTATTCGACCGTGTCGGAGTGTTTTTTGCGTACCACTATTTCCTTTTCTTGAGGTGTTTTCCAGCGAGTGCGCGAAAATTGGATTCAAAGGTGTCGTGCGTGCATATTTTTTATGGTGGTGGTGGACATTTTGAGCATATGTTGTAGTTTGTTTTGTACTTGTGCGTTTAAAAATTACAGAATTTTACTTTTTAGTAAGTACCTAAATTATTTTTAATACGTATGATTATTTGGACGACGTGAATCTTTGGGTACTTTAATTACATATTTTTCAAATACATAATTTGAATAAAAGTTCCTGTTTTAAAAGATTCATAATTACTAAAATTTGAGCTAAAATTTAAGCACATTATATTCATACTACATAGTTGATACATTTTATTTTATTTATTTAAAAACTAGAAAACAATTGTCTTGAAATGAACTAAATGTTTCACAATAATAGTTGTTTACATATTTTCCATAGGACAAGTACACACGTGGTGTGCATCAGCAGGTTAGATGCTGTTGCCACGTTGTGATGAAACTCCCCAATATTAATACTCGCTGTATTTTGCCCCTGTAATATACAACTTTTTTGCTCAGTTATGATTATTCTACCTCATGCTGAAGTAATGGCAGTCAAAACTTCTTACACCCTGTATATCCCTTAAGTTTCCTTTAATGGATTATATTATCATCAATGTTAAAAGCTATTTCTTATTAATTTAAATAAACTACACATACGAGACCAATTTATAAAATCATCATTTTTCATATACACTCACTTCTAATGTATAAATATAAAATAAATTGTTAATTTATATCCTCAATAAAACTATTTATCCGTTGCTACAACTTATTTTTAATTAAGAGCTAAGGCTGGTGAGTCAGTCGTACATTCCAGGATCGTTCTTTATTTTTATGCACGATTATGAAAAAATAGCCTTTCTCGTAGAAGCGAAACTTTAACACAGCAATATGTGCAAAAACGAAATCTTTTTTTATTCAACTTTGTTTTTGATACTGTTACTAAATCTTTATACAATAGGGTGATGTGACACAAGTTTGGCCGTGTCTTATGGTATAATATTTTGTTGCGTGCTACAGTAGGAAGATGGATGAATGATTTTCCCAAAATAGATTTTGACGGAGTGTAAGAGGTAACCGGAGCGCAAAGGAAAATAAAAAAAATACTACAGAAAAAAATGTAAATAATTTGATATTTTAAATTAGTTTATTTCTTGTTCATCTAGAGCTGTTAATTTTCTTTAACTCTAGAATCATCTCATTTACGCTGTTGTGTGTTCAGTTTTTTATTTGCCTCCTTTTTTTTAAAGATGCAACCAGATATTCTGGACCCAGCCCTGGTTTTTACGTCATTAATTGTATTTTCATGACATTGATTGCCTCTATTGAGAACATAACATTATTTGAATAGACAGTTTTTTTCCAAATAAACAGGCATAAAAAATAGTCCTTGATCTTCATATATGACGATTCAGGTACTGTTCAACATTCACTTATAACATTTTGAAGACTGATCGGCATTGGTACCTCTAGTTCGCAATGCACCAACTTAAATTTCCGCTATGAAGCAACACTGACGACCTTAATCGATAAAAAATATTTAGTGGAAGGCTTCCAAATGAGTAGTATTTACGGAAGAGACAGCCAAGTAGTTTGAATGGCATTTCAAACGTCAGTCATAAGTTTCACAAATACCTAGCCATTTGCGTTTGCTTAGTACAAGAGAGTGTTTATGTAGCGACTATTACACTCTTAAAGAGTTAGGCACTTTACGAATGAATAATGAAACTAATTTCAAGCAAGTAGATTCCCACAAATATACCTTAGGTATTTAAAGTACCATTTTTTCGGGTTATTATGCCAAGGATATCAGAGCAATAAAAGTTAAATAGAACAATAGAACTTAAAATAAAATGTATTGGAAAGATTCTAATTCCTATGAATATTATCTCGTACATTTATCAATTTGTAATTTAGTTTCTTTCAAAAATTATAATTTTAAAGTACTCGGAAAGATGCTTCTTTTTTTTAAAAAAAAAGTTAAATTCCGTTTATTGGTTCTGGAGATATAAGCTGTCAAAATTTATCGCCATTTACCGTTAATTTATAAACAATTTAGCAATAATCTTTGATCCAATGGCTTCGTTTTTTCGAGTTCTAAGCTGGAAAAATGTTCATATCCGTAAGTTATCGGCAACATAGATAAATCAGCGGAAAAGCTGTCGCTCGCCCGCGCGAAAAGTGACTCAAAACACGAAAAGTTGGGGAAGGGGCTTTCGCTCCGAGACTGAATTCGGAGGTTCAAAATGCGAAAAAAATTATTTCGGCTTTTAATGGAACAATTTCGATCTTTTTTTTAATCCGATGTCTCGCGTGCCAAGAAATTCGAATATCGTAATGCCAACTGTCTAATCTGCACATGTTTATTATAAACAAAGTTTATTATTTATGCATTAAATATACTGTATAATTTACCCTATGCTACTGCATTTTTTTAATGAATAAATTTGTTTACGTATATATTTCAACACTCTGAATATAAATATATTTAGTTATAATTATTAAATAATTTTTGTTTAAACAAATTATTTTTTTTTATTTGGAAATTAATTTTTTTGTTAAATAGAGATAAAATTAAAAGAATAGTACTTTAAAATTTAAATTTTTGAAAAAACTAAATTGCAAATTGATAAATAATCTAATTGTTTAAAAATAAAAAACGGGTGTTAACTTTAAAAAGTTATTATGGCCGTCCTAATCAACCGATTTCAATTTTTCAAAAACCATTTGAAAGGTTGAGCGGTCTTTTCTATGTGAAAAAATTTTCAGGTATGTACTTGCTTTATTTTAGGCTGTGCAACATTTTGAAAATTCGCAAATTTTTCCTTCAAAATTTTCAATAAATTATTTTGCGAAAACTATCAAACCGATTTTAATGAAATTTGGTGTGTTGTTTTATTATACTCTAAAGTTTTTTTTACCAAAATTAGAATGCTATCGAAGCAATTAAAATATTAAAAAAAATTATCCAAAAAACTTGATTATTTTGCCTTTTTTCATCAATTATTGCTATTTTGCAACTTCGGTAATAAATTTAAACATTTTTAACTTACAATATATTATGCAAAATTCAATTTAAAAATTTTTTCCTCTTCAATATTCTTCCAAAATTCATAGGTTCTAAGATATAAGTAAAAAAACTCAGATAAAGTATGTATTTTTTATACATTTTTGCAATTTTGAAAATGTTCTAGACCTCGCCCAGATCTAGATCCCTAGGGTTCTATACTTTTATTATATGCGTGATACTGAAGGTAATCCAGAAAAAAATTGCTTGCCCCCCTCTCACATGTACCTCAAAACAGATCCGCCCTGGTCTATAAATACATTTTTTGTGGATTATTTTCTCTAAAATAGGAGTTGGAAGGGTCTATATTAAAAATATATAATGTTGTGGTTATGGTTTTAATTATATTAACAGTGCATTTACAAGTTACAGAAGTTTAGTTCAAAAACTATCTTAGTTCATTTGACTTTACAAGAATGTTTTTTGGTGAAATATATTACATTAACTGGAACGTAATAGAAACAATCACATGCAGTAAAAACTTTTACTCCTTTATTATATTAGTTAACTTTAGTTCTGTTGTTCGTGGTGTCCATCGTCGTCAGAAGATTACAATAAATAGATTTGCTTGAAAAATTAAAAGATATTAATATGGCATGAAAACCTATTATTCATTGATTGATGGTTGCAAAATGTTAACGATACAGGGTTAGTCAAAAGTATGGAAACCCGCAAAAATCTGAGCGGGAAAGTATTTTTGGGATAACTGGTAAGGACAAAAGTCTCAGCATCCGATGGTAACTTTGACCTTGAGGTGAACGTCAAGGGTCAGTCATATCAAGATTAAATCGCTTTTTTTAAATAGCGACCCTCCTTTTCGGCATCAGACATGGAGAAGGCAGAAAATTCTGTATCCAAATATGACATTGACCGTTACTTCTAGTTCAATGGTCAAGGTCAGTTCAAGGTCAAATGATGATCTTTACTGTAATTTTTAACTACGGAATCAGAGGGACAGTCTTTGATGATCCTCATGTTATCTTGACGAAGGTCAAAAGAACATGTCAAGGTTATATCGGTTCTTGGAGTAGCGACCCCTTATTTCGACGCTAGAAATAACAGGGAATAGAATTCTACATATTATCGTCATATTATTATGATCTTAAACGATACCTTGATGTCAATGGTCAAGGTCAGGTAGAGGTCAAGTGATTAATTCGGCTGTCAATTTTTATTTTCGACTATGGAATAGAAGGACTCACAATTTTTTAGTGACCTCAAGATCAAGGTCACTAAGGAGTACCCTCAGATATCTACTCAAAGACTGTCACCCCGTTTAATTCCGTAGTTAAAAATAAAAAATTACAGTAAAAATCAACTATCTCACATGGAAGCCGCATGGACCTACTGTGCAATAGACCTTCCTCTCAATTATTTCTATTACGACAGTTAAGGCAGTGTCTCATATGCTTATATCGGTTTTTTTTCTTTATTTGAGCGTCATATAAATTATGGGATTAATTACACTATGGGGTAACTCAACTCAAGCTAGTAGAGTCTTTAGTCTACAGAAAATTGCTATACGAATAATTAGTAATGTCCCTTCTGGCACTCGTCAACCTATTTTTAACAAATTGATTGAATTTGTTTTACAAACGTTGTTGTGCATTCATCGTAACAAGAAATCATTTGCTCGTCATAGTGATATACACGCTTATAGCACGAGGTATGCAAATGACTTTGTGATACTACCTGCTAGAATTAAAACAACAAAATTAAACAAGCTAGACTTACGACTTGTTAAAAATTACTTAAAGAACACTGTTTTTATAGTATCTCTGACTTTCTTTCTTAATGTGACTTATTGTGACTTAAAGTGTACACTTGTATATAGATGGTCAATAAACAGTATGAGTATGGACATTGAATTGACCTGGACCATTGACCTTGAGCTTACGGACAATGTCATATTCGGATACAGAATTTTCTACTCTTCCCATATCCGGGGTCGAAAGGGAGGATCGCCATATAAAAAACCGGCTTGATCTCTCAAGGTCAAGGTTACCATCGGATGCTGAGACTTTTATCCTCACCACTTATCCCAAAAATGGTTTCCCGCAGAGATTTTTGGGGTTTCCATACTTTTGACTAACCCTGTATGTAAAGGCATAAGAAGCTATTATCCTTAACAGTATTTTGCCAATTCCTTTGCTGACTATACTTAAATACTGTTTGTATTTTATATCAAGACTGTACCATTTTGCTTTTCAATATATCTTTTTCCGTATAAAATTTTTGGTTGAAAATATAAGTTTTTAAAAAAGAATGTTATTTTCGACGTGATAGTTCTTTCAGAGTTAACACCAAATCTCTTCTGATTTCGACGCCATTGTTTAAATTTCACACGCTGGAAATAACTGTGAGAAAACTGGGTTGTAGGTACTAAATTTGAAATATGCAGATTTAACTGGTCTTAGATTAAAAACTGCGAATTATTTATTTATATAAAGGATCATACGACCCATGAGAAAAAATATACCTACTATTTTCTATTACCAAGTTTATGGCAACATGCTCTAATAACGTACGTATGTTTCAACGTTGAAAAGTCTATTTTTTATATAAATATAATTTTGTATGTATTAATATTATAAAATTAAGCTACAGTCTGTAATAAGGAAATAACAGTAAATTAAAAACTAGCAACAACTAACAGTTAGTTGTAAAATAAATCAATTTTGTGTTCTATACGTATTTAGATGCTTTCATGATTAATTTCGCAATATTGTTCATAGAGAAAAAAACTTGCTGCATATAAGTTACCACATAAAACCAGCTATTTAATAGTCAATGTTGCCTTGAGATTATCTCACTGATCCGTCCGGTAACTGTCAGTAGGTCAAGAAAACTACTATATGCGTGTAGTCGCAGTTTCAAATAAACGTTAACTTGAATTCTACACCAGTCATTTCGTTCCCATTCCGCTCTATCGTTAAACTACAAGATGCAGTCTACTAATACCTCCACAAATGGAGACTGCGTTACGCCCATTGTGTTCCACCTTGTTGTGTTGGATATATTTTCTGCAAGACTGGCTAAGAAATTTGAGGGATGCTTTTATAGTGTGTTGTATCTAGTACGGAAAAAATATTTGCATTTGGATCAAAAGATGTATCTTTCGATGATTTGCAGTTGAAATATTACAAACTCTTGCCATAATTTTTGAGAACGTGATTCATGCATTCTACTTTTTCTACCTGAAATTAATTTATCGTTAAATAAATTATTTTATTTTTTATTGCAAACAAACACAATTTTGCCAATAGCAGCAAGATAACTATTCAAATATTATTAATGCAAAAACTCATACCTGATAATAATGAAATCGTTAAATTATGTAAACTTTCACATAGAAGGAAATATATTAGGTATGTGTTTTTCCATCAATAATGTTCCACTCATTTTTAGTATAGCTTATCTATGAAGTTGACTTTTAGTATACCTAGATATTTTTATTTTTATTAAAAAACAAATTAGACTATCTAAAGAGAATTTTTAGGCTTGATATTAATTATCTTAATACTTTTGAAGATAAAGTAAATCTAGAACTTATTTGTTGTCCATATGCCACATTTCCCTTGATCCTTGCATACACTGATGAATCGCCATCCGCCACAAATTTTTTGTATCTTACATTATGCATTTGAACACTGTAGGTGAAGCCTTCCACAACAATATCCTGCTTCATAGAAGACGATGATTTAAAATTTTTAAAACAAATATGATTTTTGGGTTCCTTATGTTTATTTTTTGCACGTGTATAAATACTACAATATTTGTTGCGTACCCCGACAAATAAAAGATTTCCGGTATGGTTCCCAATAATGACAGCCTAAAATAAAATTACAAATACAATTTATTATATTTTAAAACTTTTTGGAATACAGCATTGCAACATAAAAATATATAACCGTTGTTACTGAACTTACTACTCCGGAATATGCGTTTATAACCTTAACTACGTTTAGACCATCCTCCAGCAACAAAAACCGTAATATATGTGATACCATCACTATCTACATGACTTCTTTCAATGGCTGCTGAATACTCTTCTTTGACAACTTAATTAATTATAATTCATAACATATTTTATTTATATATTTTTAAGAAAAATAATGAAATCTTTCTGTACATTTTAATTGTCTGGAATACAGTTGTATTGTTATTCAAAATCATTAAAATTGTCTTTGCCACAATGTTTCCATACTTCCAACATAATGATAATCACAAATATTTCACAAATATGTAAGTAATTATTGTTATTTGCCAGTCTGTTCAATGAAATGAACATATATAGAACATTAAGAGTATAAAATGATCATCTAATTATTATTTTGCATTCGACATGCCCAGTAATAAAGAATCTGGGGAATTTGAAGTTTTTGTCAAAAAAGTTGCTTGGTACTAAATGTTTAAATTTTTGATAATTCAAGTATAGTATTCTTGTGTTTCCGCATCGAATATTTTATTAAAACACTGTAGGTTATTATATTTTTTTTGTGCAAATATTAAAATTATCTGACAATTCTTGTTCATTGCATATTTTCCCTAATGCGGCTCTGGACGATAATAGGCTTGCCAATATCCTGAGAATATATAGTTACCGATTTAAGAAATCTTTACGTCGATTGCTATATGGTATTACGAAGTTGTTCTAGTTTGGCATTACGCTAGTAGAGACCGCCACTTCCTGAATGGATTTTCTTCTATCTATTAGTTGCCATCGCTGTCTTACCAAAAGTGCGATTTCTTGTCTATAAAACGGCGCCCTTAATGTACAGGCTAAGTGAAATAAAAATACGAGTGGAAGTCTCTATATAACAGGCATTGTTTAACAATTTAACGGATTTTTTTTGTAATATATTTTTCCATACAGTTTAAACATCGTTTTGTTACATACTTGGTTCACCTATTCGCAAACTTAAATTTATTTTCCAAATTCGTCAGTTCCTTTTCCAAAGAGCCCAAGCTCCGCAAACAGTTCCGCACGGAAACAAATGTCTTCTAAACAATTGTTATACTATTCTGGATCTCCCTTTTGTGTAAAAAAACTGTCAATGTAGTCATGTATAAAGAGTGTGTAGTCTTACTTTTTCTAAATTCATTATAATAGTGATTTGCAATAGGTATAATTAGGGAAAAAAACTACAGTTTAATTCAGTATAAATTTTCTTTCGAACTATTTTCAGCTGCTATGGTCATTTATTCTATCCATGATAGTAACAGGAGAATTATACACAGTAGACTTTTTTTGTGGGTTCTAGGGCTTTAATTTATATTTTTTTATAATAAATATAACATACGAGGTCTGTTCAGAAAATAACCGAACTTTATTTATTTTTTAAGCTTTTAATTTTATACATTATTGGTTTCCTTCTTTCCTATTGACATACTTTTCCCCGCGGTGTTCCCATTTCGCAAAGCAGTTCTGGGTAGCTTCTTCTCTTTTGTCTCAATGTCGTAGCCGTAAAGTCCNATGTGATAGACAAGGATGGCTATAATGAAGGCGTCTAATAGTCAACGCCCATTTCGCCCTTCCACAAATAAGATCCACTTCTTATTTGTGGAAGGGCGAAATAGACGTTGACTATTAGACGCCTTCATTATAGCCATCCTTGTCTATCACATGGATTTCTATGGCTTTTTTTATTGCTTTCACGTAACTTCTGATAGACCATCGGTACTTTCCTACACTGTATGTGCTGCCAGTAGAAATCGTAGCCCACACAACTGCTTTATTTAATACAGATTTGTTATCAGGTGCAGGTGCTTCATTACAAATTTCAATTTCTTTGTCGCAAACATTACATTTGTACTTTTTAAGCCTTGCCTTTTTTCCCGCGCTATTTCTAAGGAACCACCAGTACATTTTTTGTTATGTTGTATTTGTAATGACATTGATTTTTTTTTAAAGTAATCAATATTTACAATTCGACATCCTAGTATTTTTTTGTTGTCATTACTCAATTTCCAGTGGGTGATCCTCAATGCTGAAAATTTATGACGTATATTAGATATTGAGGGTGACCTATTCTTAAAAGATGCCAATTGTACAACATATAGGGTCTAAAAAGCTTCATAGAAGCACAAAAGTTTTTGTTGGATTTATACAGAGTGCCGCTTAATATTGTCAGTGTTGGCAAGAAATATATTTGGCATTAGTCAATATCACCATACAAACTCACCTCTTCATTTCCTCCAATAATTGTGGAGGGGAGAAATTGTAAATATCGTTCTCGTCTTGTGAATTTTTATTTGATGGTGACGGATGTAAAATCCCTGATGATATGCTGGCTTGGGGAGATAGGGAAGAAGGTACTAAATTTCCATCAATTTTCTTAGCCATTGTATCTACTATTTCAATCAATAATATTTCAACTTCCCGTTTTCTTATTCTAGTAAGCTTCATAACACAAGCTCTTTTGGTCCGTTTTCGGTAACCCCTTTTTCTAATTCTTATTGTAAGCCTGAAAAGTAATGCAAAATAAAGATTTCAATAAATAAATAGACGCCTACTTTTATATTTTCCATTAATTTATTTGGAATGGATGTTATAACATTTTAGGTACACCCCGTACATTGAATTAATTCATAAGTAACCGTCAGAAAATTGTGTGTAAAGCTTTATATATCTTCTCTAGAAAATAAAAGAAGTTGGACACTAATAATTAGCGCAGTAAGTACTAACAAGAATATAAACTTGGGGAACGGACCATATATCTTTAATTTGTGAGGTACTTAACCTTAAGAAACTGCACTTATAATCTAAAAACTAATCTATCCATTAATAATAGTCTTAATAATTGTAAAAAATATCACACCACTTTCGCACTCACAAAACACACATTGTAACTGATAACAATAAGGGAAATATAAGGAACTCTGTAAATCACCAAAATACCAGAGCCATCGCTGTTTAACTGGAGCGGCGTGCAAAAAGTAAGTATTTGCAACAAAAAAACTGCTCTGCCGGCCGGTAAACATGAACACGTGCACTTTGTATTGGTACAATTTTGAAATAAATATGAAATGAATTATGAACTACAATTAATAAATATTTACCAAATGATCTGATAAAGTTGTTTGGTAATAAATGTTTAAATTTTTGATAGTTCAAGTATAGTATTCTTGTGTTTCCACATCGAATATTTTATTAAAACACTGTAGGTTATTATATTATTTTTTTTTTGTGCAAATATTAAAATTATCTGACAATTCTTGTTCATTGCATATATTTTCCTTAATGCGGCTCTGGACGATAATAGGCTTGCCAATATCCTGAGAATATATAGTTACCGATTAAAGAAATCTTTACGTCGATTGCTATGTGGTATTACGAAGTTGTTCTAGTTTGGCATTACGCTAGTAGAGACCGCCACTTCCTGGATGGATTTTCTTCTATCTATTAGTTGCCATCGCTGTCTTACCAAAAGTGCGATTTCTTGTCTATAAAACGGCGCCCTTAATGTACAGGCTAAGTGAAATAAAAATACGAGTGGAAGTCTCTATATAACAGGCATTGTTTAACAATTTAACGGATTTTTTTTGTAATATATTTTTCCATACAGTTTAAACATCGTTTTGTTACATACTTGGTTCACCTATTCGCAAACTTAAATTTATTTTCCAAATTCGTCAGTTCCTTTTCCAAAGAGCCCAAGCTCCGCAAACAGTTCCGCACGGAAACAAATGTCTTCTAAACAATTGTTATACTATTCTGGATCTCCCTTTTGTGTAAAAAAACTGTCAATGTAGTCATGTATAAAGAGTGTGTAGTCTTACTTTTTCTAAATTCATTATAATAGTGATTTGCAATAGGTATAATTAGGGAAAAAAACTACAGTTTAATTCAGTATAAATTTTCTTTCGAACTATTTTCAGCTGCTATGGTCATTTATTCTATCCATGATAGTAACAGGAGAATTATACACAGTAGACTTTTTTTGTGGGTTCTAGGGCTTTAATTTATATTTTTTTATAATAAATATAACATACGAGGTCTGTTCAGAAAATAACCGAACTTTATTTATTTTTTAAACTTTTAATTTTATACATTATTGGTTTCCTTCTTTCCTATTGACATACTTTTCCCCGCGGTGTTCCCATTTCGCAAAGCAGTTCTGGGTAGCTTCTTCTCTTTTGTCTCAATGTCGTAGCCGTAAACCCAGCTTTCGCCCCCAGTTATGATCCTTTGAATCAATGTTTCTTCGTCATTGGATTGTTCAGAGTTGGCGACAAATGTCCACACGATTTTCTTTCTGTTGTTCGGTCATCAAACAAGGAACAATTGTTGCTGCAACTCGATGCGTTTTCAATTTCTCAGCCAAAATTTGATGGTATGACCCAATTGAGGCGGTAATCTGTTCTACAATTTCTTAAACAGTCGATAGGCGATTTACATGCATCAGATCTTTGACTTTCTGAATGTGGGTGTCATCAGTAGAAACCGAAGGCCTTCCTGGTCGAGGATCATCTTCAATTGACTGACGGCTATCTTTAAGTCGTGAAAACTATTCATAATATTTCGTACAACCAGAGCATCATCTCCGTAAGTTTGTTTAAAAAATTGAAACTTTTCCGTGAAAGCTTTCCCCAGTTGCCCGCATAACTCTACACTGATTCGTTCCAGAAAATCCCGCAGTTCAAAAATCGTTACTTTCATTTAAACATGTTGCACTCAATATCACGAAAACTAAATGAAATATCAACAATCCAGGAACATGTGGTTACAGAGGAGGTTGTGCGCAACGCAATGCTGCCAACCGCATATCACTAAATATTTCCATTAGCGTGTAATTAAATAAGTCCAGTTATTTTCTGAACAGGTCTGCTTTTATTTTTAACTTTCGCAGAAGCCAAATAAATAGACTCTGAAGAATACAATACTTTTTTAAATACCTACTTGTTTTTGGGTACATATATACGAAATGTCGACCTTTGCATGTTTGGCTAACTTAGCACAGTCACCAAACGTCTTAGTTATAGATTTTATATGTCTATGTAGATACCTCCTGATATACATATACAGTTTATATGTGCCAAATGTGTTACAATTTTTTAACTTACTGAATATCTCACTTCGTAAATGTGGAGGGCTGAGAGTTTTCATGTATAAATTTACGATACTTTATACCGAGCTCGTGGTTGTGAGAGAAATAGATAAAAAAAAGTGTTTTATGGCTGTAAAAGTTAAGACATCCTTTATACTTATTTTCAGAATTTTTGGGAGAATTTATACTATTTGTTTTTTTTATAATAAAATATACTAAGAACTAATAACTAATGATAACTAAGAAAATAAGGGTGTCATAACAACAATTAATGCATTTATAGATTCTACAAATAAGAAACGTGACCGTAAATCATCAATCTAAATATGAAAAATAAACATTACACATTATAAATTTATTTAGAAACCACACATACACCATATGTTCTATATTGCGATAAAGCAATAAGTTAAATATTATGCAAATACTTTCATATATTATTTCATAACTGAGTTCAATGTTGAAATAACAAATAATGACTTTGCAAAATTGTTCTTAAAAATTAATTACATCTCCACATCGATTACTTAAGCTGTTTCTAGTCAAATTTCAAGAAAGTAAATAAATGCAGATTTTCGGTGTTTACAATGTAAAAAAGAAGAAAAAATTAAATTTTTGTAATTCGAGATGTTGATATTTATGGTTTTTCAGATTAAATATGTTTTACTTAGAACTTCTATCACTGGATTTTCCTTTATAATTAGAAAAAAAAATTCGTTTTCGTTTTTTGTATTATCATGTACGGTATTTGAGAAAAACTCAATAAAAGTTGTCTGATTGACAAAAAATACAGACTTTTGATTTTGAAAAATTCATGAAATTGTAACAGTACCGTCAGTTAAAGTAAATATTCAAGTAGAAACCATTTTGTTTGACAGAATTCTAACAGCGTTGTGTAATGGAAATCAACAATCTGGTTCAAGTTCAGTTACTATAAATATGGACATTCTGTATATGACAGACCCTGACACAGTGATATAGGTTCTTTAAAAATCATTTTTCATTTTTTTGTCCTGTTCGAATATGAGCATGGAACTGTATCGACCCTGAATGTGCAATAGAACTTCTAGGCCGGTCATATTGGTCATAAAAATAGTGGTCAAATAACGAAAATTCCGGCAGAGCTAAATTTTGGTGGAGACCTTGGGTTCACCATTAGAAATAAAGTATCAAAAGTCCACACCGATCCCATGTGTGCTAAAAAAGTTATTCGGGGTCAAAAGTCAAAATTTGAGGTATTTTGGATTTTTTCGAAAACGGTAAGTTTTATCAAAACAGTAGCTCTGACAAAAATTATAGATTTGAAAATTATCTACAAAAATGATTCTGATACTTTTTTTTCTAAGAACCACCATTCCTAAGATATCGCGATTCTAAAAGTTGAAGGAGTCACGTTCTACATAGTCGGGCACTTAATGCAAGTAAAAATGCCTATTTGTGTCTCGTATGTATAAACTATACTATTCTGAGAATATACACTCATAAGAAACTCAGTCCCTTAGTCAAAATGATGCAGATGTCCTTATAATTGGAACAGAAATAGAACAATTTAATGCAACAAATACAACTATTGTAGTTGGTGAAGATGTCGACTTATTAATACTACTCACTGCAAGGACTCCAATTGATAAAATTATATACTTTTTAAAACAAGGCTCAACAGCGAACAGAAATATATTCTTCAAAAAGTTTATCTGCTTATCCAAAATGCCAAAACCATATCTTATTTTTACATGCGATAACCGACTGCGATACTACATCAGCAATGTTCAGAAGGGGTAAAACATCAGTATTAAAATTATTTGGAAAAAAAGATTTGACTGATTGCAGAAATTGATTTTTCACCTCAAACAATAATCACAAAAGGAATTCGCCTTCTCCTTGCTGTTAAGGAGCTCCAAAAAAATTGATTGTATAGATAAATATAGATATTTAACTTCTGTAAAAAATGCACGAAACAAGAAACAAGTACAACTATCTTGTCTTCCTTCAACATCGGCTTCTGCTAATCAACACTTGTATCGAGTATACTATCAAGTTCAGACATGGCTAGGCAATCAACTGAACCCAGAAAACTGGGGTTGGAAATTAACAGTTAATACTTTGGAACCGATTCAAACTTTACTTCCACCTACTCTGGAAAAACTCCTAAACACTATTTTTTGCAATTGTAAAAAATGTTGTAGTGCTAAATGTGGCTGTAGAAAAGTAGGGTTACTGTGTTCTCTAGCGTGTACTAATTACCAAAGCCAGTCTTGCTCAAATATCCAACTGAATACAACAGACGAAGATTCATGTGATTGCGATGAAGAAACAGCTGATTCATTTTCATTTAAACAATTTATGAATATCCAGCAAGAACCAGAGGAAAAAAAAGAAGAAGAAATCGAAGAAGACATGACTGTTGAAGTCGACTTTGAAGAGTATGAATCAGATTAAAATGTCAAAAGAAATCAGAACTACAGTTAAAGTCAATAACCAATATCAATATCAATAATCATCATACAGTTAAAAGAGTATTGTCCCTGAAAATTCCATCATAACAGTTCGTGGAGTAGGCCTACCAGGGAAACTACGTTAAAAAAACGCGTCAAAGTACACTACCTCTAAGGTGGTATGGAAATGTGTGCTTATCATGTAGAACGTGACTCCTTCAACTACATATTAGAACCGCGATATATCGCAGGAATGGTGATTCTTAAAAAAAAAGTATAAGGACCATTTTTGTAGATAATTTTAAGATCTATAATTTTTGTCCGTGCCACTTTTTTTATAAAACTTACCGTTTCCGAAAAAAATCCAAAAAACCTCAAATTTTAACCTTTGACTCCGAATAACTTTTTTAGCACACATGGGATCGATGGAGGCTTTTGACACTTTATTTCTAATGGTGTATCCAAGGTCTCCACCAAAATTTAGCTCTGTCGGAATTTTCGTTATTTGAAATATCTATTTTTACCGGGCTATTCAATAAGAAACAAAAATGTGAAAAAGAATTGCCTAATAATTTTATAATATAATACGCACTGATTATGTGATTTTTAACATAGTAGTTACTAGCTCAAATATTAATATTTTGCTCCTGTCTTTTTGTACAGGGTGTTCCAATATTCCGTGTACATGGAATAACTCCAAAACATATTCTAAAGTACTTTGATTTGAAATTAGACAATAACTAAAATAATTGCATTTTCCAATGTTGAATTCTTAAATATCTTCTCTCCTGTAAACTGTTTGTAAAGTGAATGGCAAGACAATATTAAACACTCTTTATTTATTTCTATTTTGCAAAAGCAACACAGTAGTCGTAATCAAAGGGATTGGTTAATGCTCCATTTATCAATTCATTATATTTTTTCTAGGTCAGTAGTCACAGAGGATAATTGAATTGAGATATTCATGAACACCTGCCAATTTATCCAAGGCCGACAGAACATCTAGAGCTTTGTATACGCTTAAAACCAATAAAATAAAACATCGCTTTCAAGCAACACCAGTAAAAACATAATTGAAAAATCTTGGATTTCCTTATTCCTCCTTCTCCACATCCAAAAGAAATTGCTCTTTGCAAATCGAATGCCGTAAATGCACGCTTTAGTGATTTAATTTCCAAATGTCTGGATTTGTTAATTATGGATCCTTAGTAATATAATATTATCTCAGTATAAAACACACCACAGAAATGAGACAACCCCCAAATCAGAAGCCAAAGGCTGTGCGGAAGGGGGCTACACTTGAAAAAACGCGGTATGTCAAATTAATTTAATTTAATATCAATATGTTCCTAATTACTGGAAAAATATAATAGTGTTTGGTAGTTCAATCGAATTTCACATAAAATTGGTAACAATCTACACCTAAGAAAAGCAATCATCAAACATCTAAAGCTCTTAAAATTAGTTCATGATTTGTTAATACCTTCCTTATGGTGATGCCAGATCATGAATACATTTTACTATTAATAATTCGTAACAAGTAATACAGATAAATTCTATTTCAAAAAATATTTACAGGTATGAGACGATCTTGTGTCAATAATATGGCGGTTTAGGGTGTTGATAAAGCAAGAAACGAATGGGGTTAAATATCTTTGATTACATAAACTAAAAATGTGTATATTTGAGAATTATAAATTCTTCAAAATTGATACGATTTTTCTTTGAAATTTTTGAAAATTGAATTGGCAGTTTATATCCCAAAGTTTGTGCATTGGCTGCTCTTAGCTCACCGCATTTTTATAATTTAAAAAGTGTAAATTGTTGTTGGATAAAAGATGAAATAAAAATTAACGTGGTGTAAAATAATTTCGTTTATTAGATTTGAGATAAATAAATTATTAAAGCTATCAATAATTTGCTGCTGCCTGAAGATTTGCCATTTAGAGATAGTTATAAACGGGACAACCTGTATATTGTTGAGTGTCAAGTCAAACATTCATCGTATGATTTGGAAATCGACCCGAGACGTAGTAAATCACGGTCTATTCAATAAAAATATTTTTAAGAACGCAATTTCCGGTTCTCTCCGAAATAGACATCAACTTGTCCACATAAATATTTTTCGCATTTCCTTGTACCTATATTTATTGGATTTTGCAAATAACGTTTTAAAAAATGTGACAGATAATTTAAGGCGAAACTGAACTGACGCAAGTTATCCCCTAAGAAATTTAACCCAACGGGTTATTGGAGTTAGGATATTTTGAAATACAATATCTTTTTCGAAATGTATTAGTCATGAAACAAAGTTACATGTATTTACATCCTGAACATTTAACAGAAACCTTGAAAATATTTTAATTAGTATTAAATACAGGGTGGTATATTTTTTGATAACAGGTGTGCATATATTTTTTTGGCATTATAAGTAAAAAAAAACACAATTGTCAAATTTTTCCTAAGTTAATAATTTTATCGAATTTTTGTACTAGTAGTTCGGAACCATTATCCCTATAATAAATCTGGATCCTTAACCACTGGGCATAGTTCGTCTCTGGCGTTCTGGTATCATTTTGTGCTATATTCTTTCCGATCTCAATTGAAGACCAAATAGCTAAGCAGTATGTACCAGGTTCGGTCGCTATGCAACAACTAGGCATTGAAATATTTGAAAAACTTGTTCCCAAATTTATTTAGCCATACTGGTCGCCCAGTTGAAGAATGTGCGGGCGGTTAAATGCCACACACACACACAGCCGTACTGGGCGACCGGCCATAAAATTCAGATGTCAACAAATTACCTAGCAGTGCAGTACAGCAATACGGAATTTGGTGTCATTCAGGTAATTTTAATTATTATAGGCACCATCTATTAATCATTCATATTGCAACTATTGCGAAAGGGAGAAATAAGAGGGATATTTTGTTTACTAATATTATTACAACATGGCATTTTGAAGACCTTTTGAAACGGAACAAAACGAAATACCGCCAGACAATATTGAATTAGTAGAACTGGTTGTTGATGATACAAATTTAGAAATTAAAAATAAAGATTTACATGTTCAATGTCAGCATCAATATTTACAATTGTTTAAAAAAGGAAAAAAATGAAAAATCATATAATGAAATTATAAATAGAATTCGCTAAAGTTTCCTATTATTATACAAGGTGTTATAGATCATTGCGTAAAGAGGAAGCGAAAACAAAAATTTAAAAATATCGATGACACGACGAGCGACGTAATTCGGCGGACAATTTATAATTTATATAAAGCAAATTGAGGCCCATATATAATTAAAATTTGTTGTTGAACATTATTATTTTTTACCTTTAGCAAAAACCTTTTTTGGGGCGGCTATGAAACTCATTAAATTTTATTTCTAGGTGTTTTTATACATCTTCAACTGACTTCGGAAATACTGTAACACCGTTCTGATACATTCTGCTCACCCCTATGTTTTTACTTCAAGTGCTAGGATACCCTGAATATGAAACTCATTCACTAGTATGCTTTTGAATAAAAGTATATTTAAACAGCATTTTGTATTCGAAGATTGTGATCTTTTACAGTTTTCGCATGGTACCAATTAATCTTCTTCTTGCAACTCATTTGTAAATTTTTCATAAATATATCGATAAAAACAGACCTTGAATAGTATTTTTATTCCAGAAATTTGGCTTTTATTATTTTTATATAATATAAGGTAACATAAGTATTTCCTTTCTTGGAACTGATGACAGCATTCTATACTGAACCTATTGAAATATTAATTTATTTTATTCATCAACAGAACCCATATTAGCTGAGTAATACTCCGTAAGTGTTTAATATTATTTTTACTTCGTTTAATGGTACCTAACAGAATGAATATAATTGAAATAAGTCCGGAAAAAATTCACTTTTGTGAGTATACCGCGGGTAGGATGTTCATTAAATCATGTTTCAAATGATGTTCCTCTTTTAACTGGGTGTATCTCCAACTCCAACCCTTTGAACCTAATTTGTCCCATAAAAAGATTTTTTTGACATTATATGCTTTCAACTGCTGTACAATTTTGTTACGATTTTTCAACCTGAAATAAACTAATTATTATTACGTACCTACAACCAGTTATATTTTACTTATTAGAAAGTGCTTTTTTGACTAATTTCTCAGTCGAGTTATATTTAATCCGTTGAAAGTTATTTACTTATTAATGCATTAAGCATGCAACTTTTATATTCCAAGCAAATCCAGTTTTATTTTCATATGAAGTACCACCACTGTTTTATATAAGCATAAAATTGTTTTTACTGGACTACGGTAATAAAAGGTGCTATTCCAATTTGTAACTTTTGAAGGTATTGCCACGAAGTAAAGAAAAACCTGCTCCGTATTTTCTGTATTTTCTAATAAAACGTTTTAAAATAAATTAAAAATTATACAGTGTTTCTAAAATATGTCGCCAAAATTTTACAGAAGATAGTAAACGCTATTTTAGGTTAAAAGTCTCCTACGAACTACATGCATTTTTTTCTTTTTCAGAATGGCGGAAGCAGAATGTTCTTTGATAGTAGAGATTTCAGGAATCAAAGGTGTGGTGGATATTGGCACCAAGATCTTTTGTTTGTCACATACAATATGCATTTTTTATCATTAGCTCTCATATTTGAATAAGAGTATTTGTTACCAAAATTGAATTATCAGTAAAAATTTAAGGCAGACTGGCAGTTACGGTTTTCAGGATATTTTAACCAATTTTCTCAAAAGATAGTCGAACAAGAATGTTCCTTTGTGTCGCTTAAGATGCTCTTTCAGAAATATTTAATGTTTTAGAGAAATACCCGGGATATTTTTTTAGCAAAAAAAACATTAGTTGCACCCTACAACTTCATGATTGTAAATGAGGATAAGGCTGTTTACCCATAAGATTATTGCATAATCGATAATCATGGATGAGCATCAAGTTCTATTTGAATTTGATCGACCATTTTGGAGTTATTAAAAAAATAGTTACATATCTGTTTCCGGTTAACAACATATTTTAGAAACACAAGTACAAAGTGATAAAAACAAATTTGGACAATGGTTGGATTTTTATGAAATTTGGTATTCCGGGGTTATTAAGGACGCCAAATACGCTGGTCTAATTATTTTTTGTATATTTTATAGAGGGCGCTAGTTATGCTACATTCCTATTACATTTTAAGTTCAAATTTTTTTAGGTTTTTGATGCTCCAATTTCTAATGTATAGTTTTATTTTCTACAAATAATGTACTCTTATTAGAACTTCCTAATGTGGGCTGTTTTCGAGAAATTTTTTTAATTGAACTCTTACAATATTACGGTGTAGAAAATAAGTGAGTTTTCTCAAAGTACTTATGTCAAAACTTATTGATGGATCTCTCATAAACAACGCATATATTCTCAGTTATATTTTAAACTCTAATTAACTTTATATCAAAATTTTAGTGACTGTAATGAGTCATTACTAACTACAGTCACTATCACTAAAATTTTGATATAAAGTTAATTAAGTAGAGTTTAAAATATTACTGAGAATGTATGCGTTGTTTCTGAGACATCCATTAATAAGTTTTGACATAGGCCTACTTTGAGAAAAGTCACTTATTTTCTTCGCCGTAATATTGTAAGTGTTCAATTTAAAGCCTTTTTTCTCGAAAACTGTCCACATTAGGAAGTTCTAACAAGAGTACATTATTTCTAAAAAATAAAATTGTACATTAGAAATTGGAGTCCGAATGGTAAAAAACCTAACCTTAAAAAAATTTGAACCTAAAATG
This sequence comes from Anoplophora glabripennis, assembly GCF_000390285.2. Classification (NCBI taxonomy): domain Eukaryota; kingdom Metazoa; phylum Arthropoda; class Insecta; order Coleoptera; family Cerambycidae; genus Anoplophora; species Anoplophora glabripennis. Next base: position 190,389 of record NW_019416301.1, on the reverse strand, counting down.
TACTAGGAATGTAGCGTAACTAGCGCCCTCTATGAAATATCCAAAAAATAATTAGAACAGCTTATTTGGCGTCCTTAAATACCCCGGAATAGCAAATTTCATAGAAATATTTCGTACCGTTTGGAAATTTTCTTAAAAATTCTATTTAAAAATTTTTATTTTGTCGCTCTGTATCTCGAAAACAGAAGGAGATAGACATATAGTTCATAAGACAAACAATTCTTATTTTTTGTCGTACTATCACCCCCTGAAGTTACGGGAGGTCTTTCTGGAACACTCTGTATAATTAAATAATAATGTAGTGCTGATTTTAATACCTAGGCATATAATTTAATTTTTTAGAATTCCCGGTCTGTTTTAGTTCTCCCAAACCATTATCTAAACAATGTACAAAATATATTGGCACATATACTAGCAATATAAATGTTGGCAACAATATTTTATCATCTATCACTACTATAACTTGAGAATACCACCAACCAATAGAAAAACGTAAATCGTAAATGTTAGAAAACCAAACTATACACTACCAATCGTATTTAAAATCTCATTGTTATAAAACTGAAATAGAGTTAGTTACAGACCACTGTCCAGTAAATTATAGGCTATTTTCCTTTTTCGCTTAAAGTTTTGCAGTATGAATCTATTTGATCTGTCCCGTAACATAATCAGATTATGAAATTTGTCAACCAGAAAATTGTAAATTGACTTCCACCAGTAATCGCACGCACCAATAAAATATATAATAGCTTTCCTCATGAAATACATTCATAAAGGTGTTTTATGAAAAATTGGAATGCTTTATAACGCTAACGTCTCTTGATGTTTCTGTTCGAATTTGGAGCAAAGATATATTGATCGCACAAGATAAAACTGCACAAATACGTGATGATTAATTACTTCACAGCCCGCAAAAATACAAGGTACCTAACCTACCCAGACAGAGCAGTATAAATATATTAATTCTCATATCACTGTAAGTGTCTCACGGGGTGATATATTATAGTTAACAAACGCCCCAGCTGTAATAGCTATTTTAAGATAACATTATTCTAAAACAAGACCTTACTATTTTTCCTAGCCTTCCTTAAAAAATATTTTATAATCTATGTTTATGATTGTTTGAGTTTTGTTTATACGTTGAGCTATTTTTTGTTTACTTGAGAGGGCTTTTTTTAAAATACCTAGAGAGAAGAGTGTAATTTCGATTTTCACACAAGGAAAATACTGTGTACATATTTAGGATTTTCGTTTCAACTAACATGATAACTTTATCTGAGTAAAAGGTCTTAACTCAAATGTTGACAGTAATATGTCTAAGCTCTCTTCTTTGAAAAGCTTGTCCGTCTTGTCATTGGGGAATTGTTTCGAAAGCAGCTTTTTAGTACATTTGATTTCAATAAAGTCGCATGACTACCTATTCCATCTATATTTCAGTAATTTCCAGTTTTCTCAATCCGTATTGTTTGTAAAATACTTCTAGTCTCAGGTTCAGAAAGTTTTTAAATCAACTTCTTACAATTGTTCTACTAAAAAAATATATGTGGAAGTATTCTGATAGGCATGATTACGAAGTAGAGGTACTTTTGATTTGATTAAATTAAGATTTTAAGACCACATTTCAGCATTAATAAAATATAATAAATTTTAAATTAAGGAAAAAACTTTGTAAGAATCTTGTTTTATACAAATTATTAAATTACTGTAATACGATTTATTATACATCTCTGGATACTAAACATCGTCTTAAAAAGCTTCAAAACCTCTGTTGTCGGTTTGTTCTTAAACTAAAAAAAACTATGATCGTCTCTCTCAACATATTAATGAACTTGTTTGGTTGCCGATGGACGGTTTACAGAATTTCAAATACCTTTTCTCCATCTTATCTATGAGATATGTAAATCATGTTACTAATAAAACAATCGTAATATTGATTTAAGGCATGTTTATTTACTATTTTTGTCTAAGTTTATACAAAAATTTATACAAAGTTTATACAAAAGATCATTTCTTACAATACAGTGAATGTTTATAACAGTTTAAATAATGAATACTTCCAATACATCAGTTTAGAAAAAATTTCAAGTCCTATTATCTTCTTGTACAATAGGTGTATTTATTTCATCTGATGTTTGTTAGGCATTTGATTTATATCTTTAACTGTTATCGAAAGAGAAGCATGAAATAATTAAAAAAAATAATAATACTAGGCTAGACTTTCTATAATTATTGTGTATTGATTTACAATTATTTTATGTAAAGGTAATTATTATTTTATATTACCTTATTTATTTTTTGTCCAAATTTCAGACCTTAAAAAAATAATAATAATTTGATGACGTACTTAAATATTAAGCTTTTAGGTAGCAAATACATTAACACAGTTTGGATCTAATTGATAAATATAGCAGGAATTAAAAATTGCTGTAGTTACAAAGCAGATTTTTATTAATTATTGATGATTAAAGGCAGGCAATTAGTTCTGTATTTATTAAAGCCTATTCTGGGGCTTAATTTGTAATGTATATGCATACGAAAGGGTGAATTCTTAAATACGCGCGATCAATCAAACCTGTTACCGACCAGATAATTTAGAATTTGCAAACAAGTATGCCCAGTTATTAGATCAAGGTAGGAAGAATGTTCCTTTAATTTATACAAGTCAATGAAAATAAGAGAAAGAGATGTCAAAACATTGATCTGTAATCATATACGTATTGGAGCTGGGACCACTACTCCCCGCACTTATACAGGGTGTTAGTAAATAAGTGCGGCAAATTTCAGGGGGTGATTCTACATGAGAAAATAATAGCAGTTTGCTTATAAACGTATGTCCGCAAATGATTCGTTTTCCGAGAAACGGGGTGTCAAAGTTTTTCTTAAAAACTGACAATTTAATTTATTGCTCTGAAACCGGTCGAGATGTGCAAATGAAATTTGGTGGGTTTTAAGAGGTAGTTATTGCGTGTTTTTTGACACACAATTAAGAATTTTATGTTCATCATTGGCGCGCGTACGGATAATAATCTCAATTTTTTTTAAGAAAAAAATGGTACGCCACTGAGATATAACAAATTAAAAATCATTTTTGAATTCCTCGTTCAATTTGTGACAAAAAATCTCTCTTGCCTTTTCTTCGCAAATTAGTCGCACTTATTTACTAACACCCTGTATAGACGTATCTATCAATGTGATTTCTCATTTTCCAAGTTTTGTCAGTAATAAAGTATGAACTCAATCATATCGGTCAACGAATTTTAGATTAGGGATTTTAGGTAGAAAAATGTATCATTTGTTAGATCGGTTTACCAGTATTTTGAATTTGGATTACCAAACATATATTGAGTAGGTTTACATATTTTTGATAGTTTTTATACACAAAACATGTAAATGAATACAACAAACATGATACTTTGGGTATAATTACACATTTGAGTGTATATTTCCATTTTTGTGATGTATTCTAATCTTTTGCGTTGTACTTTTACATTTTACATTTTATTCCTAATTCTTTATGGGTTTTCACTACATTTGATGTAAATATACGAATAAAAGTGTTAATTTACACGACCTGATTTAGCTCAACCAATCAGATTGTGATCACCCAGTGCGGTATTACTGCGCTTGTGTATAGGACCATGCTAGTTGTTCAAGAGGTGCGTTTAGATTCATTAGGAGCATTTGAGATGATTTTATAAGAACAATTCAACAAACCCTGCTTCTACGTCGTATTCATCAAATCCTTCGTTTAACTATGACTAGGATTAAATGAATAATCAAAACATAAAAAAACTTATCCAAGTAAATCATTTATTGTCTTTAAATTTGTATTATTTTTGTTAGGCTGAAATAAAATGTATTCCTAAAATAACTTTTTCCAGTAGGTACCTACTGTTTTAAATGCGAACGCTAAATAGAAATTACAATAAAAAAAAAATATTTTTATATGCCTAGGTTAAATTATGTTTGAAAGTCAATTTCATGGTGAAAATTTAATTGATACTCCATGTAGATACTGTTTAATTACTTTTAAACCATTCATCTGTTTAAACATTATGCTTGGCCTTTTGATGAATGTACATTCTAATTTTTACTCTTCAAGTATAAGATGACTACGAAATAGAAGGCGCAATGGAATCGAAATAGAAGGCGAAAATGTATACCGGTTGTCCCAACATTAATCTGCCATATTTTACTAGCACATTCTACGAATAAAGATGAGAGAAAAAGATGCATGAACACGAACTTCCTTAAAGGTAAGCCTCTCTGAAAGTTGTTCTCTATCTCGAAAAACACTGAAGATAAAGCAATGAAATTTAAAACTGTACAGGGTGTCCCGTTCATGTTGTGCAGGTTCCTCATGGAAAAATAATAGGGGTAGTTCATGTAACATTTTTTTCTTAGACGCCCTGTTTTCGATATACAGTGTGTTGAAGTTGTTACTTTCCAAATGGTTTTCCTCAATTACCTTTGAATCGGCTAAAGATAAAAATGTCAAAATTTGTAGACGAGTAAATATCAACTGTGCGTTAAGAATAATGTGCAAACGGTTTCTTTCTGAAAAGCAGTGTCGCCGATACAGGTAATTGGAGGGGTACAACCGAAGAAAAATATGTTAAAAGTCATAATTTATTACATTTGTAAATGGTTCTGTAAACTCTAAAGGATACTACAAAAAAAAAGGTATACTTGTCGAAAGTAGGTAGCGTGTACCATTTTCGAGAAAAATGAAGTTGCATTTTTTGCTCACATAAAGCGACACAAGTACATTAACAAAATATTAAATTGAAAGAGGATCTTACCATTGAATGAGCTGAAGACATTTAGCTACCAACAGTATTTGCATTTAAGACTATAATTTTAATTTCTTACGTATCACATGAAAGATTGTAAAACATTTTAACTAAAAAAAAATAAAATTTATTTTAAGTTTCAATTTGTTGTAAACTAATATTTAAAAAAGTAAATCAAAATAAACACATTATGGTAATTAATTATCTATTATTAACTAATTTTAGATTTTGTAAACTACTACACTACCATTACTAAAATAAACAATTGTTGAATGGACTGAATTGTTGATGGACATGAATGCTTAAAAAAAGTGATAAAAACAGAAAAATATTAGGAAACAGACTCGGAGACATACAGAACAAAACAACTCCACAATTAAATAAATGTGCAACCTCGAAATACTACAGTAGATACTGAGATTGTCCCCCATTTCCTTCTATGCAACTTCATTTTCATTTATTCTACTAAAATAGCAAAAACCATAATTTTTCACAATGAAGTTTAAAATGTACTTATATTTATTTTCTTGTCTAATGAAGTGATTGTCAATTGTTTCCAAAGTACGTTGTATATGATCTCTTAAAAGGCGTTTCTCCACTATTATATTTTTTCTTACATTTAGTTACAGAATACGTCTCTAAAATATTGCTAGCTAATTTCGGGACACCCTGTAGAAACCTTCTCATAACTGATTAGCAGTTTGTCTCAGTATGCAACGATTTGTTGAAATTTATCATTTCCTGTTAGTAGCTCCTTATGTTGATGTAAACTAATGTCAGCGAATGTCTTACCGAAATCTAGCGGAACCAACTTCATTAACTGTTCTGGCAAATAAACAGCTGTCATACATTTTCATCTCAACTGTCTGAAACCGGTGTTCCTGCGATGCCTGCAGCTGCACCACAATGTTATCTATTGCTCATGCTGCTGTTCTAGGTAATCTTCTAAAATATTTTGTGCTTTGCTTCATACAAATTTATATTTCCTTATGACGAAATTGTTTACTTACAGATTCAGCAGAATTGCCTTTTACGTTAATGAAATGGCTTTAATACATACTGTAACAGTTTGCTAAATAAGCGCATAAGAAATAATTTAAGTTTTTTTGATAAGAACTGTAAAAACTGTAAAGCTACCGATAATTCTTTATTTCTATGATAATAATTATAAAAAGCTAATAAACTCAAAAAGCTAAACTCTTAAAGTTATTGTGTAGCTTATGCCACTTATGTAAAATTTACTATCTCTATGCAGGCCTAGACAGTTTGATAAAACCATAAAAAGGGTATTTGGTGTTAGACGAAAGGTTTTATTGAAATTAGTTTATATTTTATTTTATACGTTTTTATAAAAACGCAACCTTTCAAAACCTAAAAAAAACAGTTTTTTGTTGGAATGTATAAAATTAGATCACTTTTTAAATTTTGTGAATATTCTTAATTTTTTTAAAAATTATTATTATAAAACTTCATTAATGTAGTTGATACATAGAAACTGATTTTTTTTTCTACGCAATGTACAGGAATAAAGCCATTTAATAATGTTTTTCTAAAAAATAGTGTAAAATGGCACTTTGTCAAATATGAACAAACAAACGTTCTGTTTTCAATTAATTGTCACGGTATGGACTGTTATCGATTTGTATTTGCATGATTATAATTAAACTTAGTTTATTTACCTATAAAACCTTATCGATCTAAATAAATCAACTTGAATGGATTCGTATAATCTTAATTAGTATATAATGCAGTAATATAATCGAAGTAAATGTTCGTATGTATAGATCAATTCATTGGTAAACATGGCAAAGATTAAATTGTTTAATGTCAGAACCTTCTCAAGACCGCTTAGGTTTATTGTGATCTTAGGAGTAATCGAATGATTGTCATCTAAATGTGATGATGTTAAAGTTTAATTTAATGAAACAGGAGATACAAGAAATCAAAATTAAAATAAAATCGTTGTATGGTTTGCAGCCACTGTCTAATAAGATTCGTGATTGTATTAAAAAAAAAACATTACTTAAGAGGAGAAGGTTATAAAAGAGGATACAGAAGACAAACCTAAAAAAAGTATTCACGTTTATCTCCTTTAAGTGATAAAAACAAGATAAAGAACTTTTAAAATAATTCAAAAGACTCACTGTCTTATTGTTACTTGTATAGATAAAGTTTGCATTGGAAGGTTTTTTTTTTAATCAAATTGCTTTAATAAGTCCACTTAATATTAGTAATGAAGCTGCTACAAAACTGCAACCAGAGAAAAGAATAATAAGTTCCATGTTGTAAGTATGCATATAAAAATAATGAATACTTAAGGCTTTTTATACGAGCTGTCAGGGAAGGGGAAGGGACCTCTTGGGACGTTTACAAAACTGCAAGGCGAGAGTTTAAGAAGGAACTTAGGCGAAGCAAGAGATCTGGCTGGAAGGCATACTGCAGTGAGCTGGAGTCCCTGCCGGAGACAGCCAGATTAATGAAGATCTTAAGCTGCGACAAAAGGGAGAAATTAGAATCATTAAAGAGGGAAGATGGGACTTGGACCACTTCCAGCGAGGAGTGTTTAGAACTTCTTCTGGAAACTCACTTTTCAGGTGGAGGCCATGTCGTCGAGGGCACCAGGGCGGAGCCAATGCCACAAGCAGATTGGCTCCTGGCCGAGGAGCTCATTGGCGACGAGGCAGTAACCTGGGCAGTGAATGAGTTCGTACCCTACAAGGCAGCGGGGCCGGACGGAGTTTTCCCTTCATTGTTGCAGAGGGGCCTGGACATTCTCTTGCCATGTATGGTGAGGGTGTTCCGGGCCAGTCTGGCGATGGGCTACGTCCCACAGGCTTGGAGGTCAGCCAAGGTGGTCTTCATCCCCAAAGCTGGGAAGGAAGACTACACTGCGGCGAAGTCTTTTAGGCCTATCAGTCTCACATCCTTTCTGTTTAAAACGATGGAAAGGATTGTGGACAGGTATCTGGTGGATGGGGCGTTGAGTAGATACTCAATTCACACGAACCAGCACGCATATAGGCGGGGCAGGTCCACGGAGACGGCCTTACATAGTGTCACACATAAAGTAGAGAAGGCCCTTCAGTACAAAGAGGTCGTATTGGCAATATTCTTTGATATAGAAGGTGCCTTCGACAAGGCAAAAACTGAGTCCATATGCAACTCGCTCCAAGACCGGGGCACATCGCCTATCGTGGTCGAATGGGTGAGTTCCGCGTTGAAGGAAAGGAAGGTTAGTGCAGTCATGGGGGACTGTCGTAGGGACCTGGGAGTGTGAGGGGGATGCCCTCAAGGCAGCTGCCTCTCCCCGCTTCTATGGTGCCTAGTAATGGAACGCCTAACCTCGGAGGGATACAGTGATGCCCAGGCTTACGCCGATGATGGCGTGGTTCTAGTCGCGGGTCGGTTTTTGGACGTGGTATGCGACAGAATGCAGGGAGCCTGTAGGATCATAGAGAGGTGGTGCGAGGAGATGGGGCTCTCAGTCAACTCAAAGAAGACTGAGATGATCTTATTTACAAGGAGAAGGAAGATAGGTGATTTCAGGGCTCCAACCATGTATGGGAGGCCCCTGACTTTGGTCAGGGAGGTCAAATACTTGGGGGTAATCTTGGACAGCAAACTGTCGTGGGGGCCACAGGTTGAGAGGATTACCCGGAAATCAGTGGCAACCCTCTGGCAGTTAAGGAAGGTAGTTGGCAAAAACTGGGGACTCAATCCAAAGGTGCTTCACTGGGTGTACACGGCGGTGGTTAGGCCGAGGCTACAGTATGGGGCCTTGGTCTGGTGGCCGTGTGTGGACCGGGTGACGGTAGCCAGGAAGTTGGTGAGAATCCAGAGACTTGCCTGCTTAGGTATTACAGGGGCAATGAGGACGACCCCAACTGCCGCGTTAGAGGTCCTTCTGGGGCTGCCGACCCTTCCTACATGGATTATGAGGGAGGCGATGGCGGCATACCTTAGGATAAGGGACGCCGGCGGTTGGAGAGCTAAAGGACGCACTGAGGGCCATGCTGCCGTGGCCCTCAGGGCGGAGAGGGACATCCCAATATCCGCCATGAGGGTTACGGAAGCAGAGGACCGGCTTAGGTTAGGAAGGAAGTATGTCACCACTTTCCCCTCGAGAGAGCAGTGGAAGCAGGATGGTGATATGTTCTCCCCGGGATCCCTAGTGTGCTATACTGATGGATCTCGGGTAGAAGACGAGTTTTCAGGAGCAGGAATTTATCTGGAAGGCAGCGGCATCCAGGAAAGCTTTTCACTGGGTATGTATGCTACAGTCTTCCAGGCTGAGGTTTTTGCTATTTTGATGGTAGCAAGCAAGGAGGAGGTAAGGAATTGTGCAGAGGAGAAGATTTTTATCTGCTCCGACAGTCAGGCCGCGCTCAGAGCGGTTAGCTCCCCGAGGACTAGGTCTGCCCTTGTCCAAGAATGTGGAGACGCTCTAGAGTCTTTGGCCAGACGAAAAGAAGTAGAGTTGGTTTGGGTCCCAGGCCATAGGGGCATCCCTGGTAACGAGAGGGCGGATCAATTAGCTCGTCTTGGGTCCAGGGGACCTGGACAGGGACCTGAACCAATCTTAGGTATCACACGAGGCAGCATTAATGGGGCCCTCAATAAGTGGGCCTATCAAACTTTAGGTCTGGATTGGAGGAGAAATAGAGGATGCAGGCAGGCCCATAGTTTTATACATGGACCTAGCAAATCCAAGACAAGATGGCTGCTGAGCCTCAGTCGAAGAGCCCTAAACCAAATGGTGGGGGTTCTGACAGGCCACTGCAGACTTAGGAGGCATTTAAGCTTAATAGGAATTGAGGAGGACCCTCTATGCCCGAAATGTGGCGAAGGGGAGGACACCCCTGTCCACCTTCTGGGACAGTGTGCAGCCTTAGGGAGAATAAGACATAAAGTCTTTGGTGCTGAAGAGCTGCAAGGGGTTGAGGTGAGAGACCTTCCATGGGCCAAAATCCTGGCGTTCATTAGGGCGTCGGATAGGTTCGAGGAGGGTCAGAGGCAGATAGTGGTTAGGTGATGGGACGGCGGGGTAGGCAAAAAGGGCCCACTTGTGGCCTAATTGCCAGGCTGAGGCCGCCCCTTTACTACTACTACTAAGGCTTTTTATAACTTTCAGTTGGTTTCAGATAATCGTCATTTAAAACTATCTAAATCTAAATCTGCATAAATATTCTTTATAAAACAAAGACCTAGGTAAACAGAATTTACTTTGTTAGTTGCGCATGGAATATTCGTGTACACGATTTAACAGACAAACTTGAGTGTTGATTCTCTCATCAAAATAAAAAAAGCAAAATGACGATTTTTTATGAAATGATTCCCAAGGGTTATCGTATTCTAAGTATATTTCTGATTTCACTCAATCTTCGAAGCATCGACAACTACTTTTCCCTTAGTTTTCCACGTGCTTTGCAAATGGTTTCATAGGTCCGAACTTCGGAGGAAAATAGTTGTCGATGCTTGAGGGCATTTAACCGACCATCTCTCTGAAGTAGAAGACATTCTGTAAAAGATGAAATTTTTACTTATGTTTCGAATTGAAGGATTGCCACAAAATTCAAGTTGGGACATGAGCTACCTCAAATAAATCTAAAATAACAGCCAAATTCTATGAAGAAACCAAATTAGGAAGGGCGGGATGTCACGATCCATACCAAAAAGCAGTATCCAAGAATTGGCAGAATCACTATGAAGCTGGATCGAACGTCGACATTGGTAACTTGCAATTCTATAGTCAGAGCAGAAGTCTCTGGCCAGGGTGTACACGACTCGATTTCAAGCGTATTTCCACGCGATACTTTGAAGCCGCCTTTGCTTCTAGAGGGAACAAGTCCCAAGGTTCCACCCGATAGGTTCAAAAAACCTCAAAAACATATATAGGCTTTCTGAATTTGTTAGACGAATTCCAATTTATATAACTATACATATAGATTTTAAACATAGTAACTTTCTGTGTATACCTGCTGAACATATGAAAATCATTTTGGAGGTTTTTAAATAAAAAATCTGGCTACGTAGCTTTACTTAGCATCACTTAATTTCTTCGTCAAAGGAATATTTTTTATGCAAACTTAAAGTAATTATTTTATAAGGTTACTATTTCAGATCTAGGAGGCTTTGGAAATGCACAAAAATGTAAAATTGCCAATTACCGACAGTGCTGTTTATGATTGGTAAATAATAGTCGAAATATATATTATTTTCATAACTTTGGATATAGCAAATATTTTCACATTTTCAGATCTATAAGCATTAGCCGATTTTAATGACTGCAATTTTGTTACAATGGACACTGATCCCTTATCTCTATTATTTTTTGTGTAAATAATTCCTTAGTCGATGTACATATATTTTTATAATGCATGATATTTTCGTCGTTTTAAATATTTGTTCACCATATGGTATTCAAATTTTTACTCCCCTTTAATAAACTTAGTAAGCACAAAATAAGTAATTAACCTGTCAGTTTAATTATTTCCTAATGTAGTTGAATCTTCTTATATCAAAGAAAATTTACATTAATACTTTAATACCTTAACAAGTTAATGGTTAAGAAATATTTAATAGAAATGCCCGAAACCAAGTCTTATATTTAAGATTTAGTGTCTCTAAAAAGACTATAAATTGTTAAATAGACAATTTTTGTAAATATTTGATATCCTTTACAATTTTTGCGAAGAAAATATTTTTACCCTTATAAAAGATAAGGGATGCAACCCCTGGACTTCGAAATACAGTACACCATATCGGCAGTCGATAATAAATAATCTCCAGTTGGTTTTGAAAAAGAAATTTGTACAGAAACAGAGATTTCTTGAAAAAGCTGTTTTTGGGGATAAACTTTGGAGTTACTTTTTACCCCTTTAAAATGTTTATCGGTAGAAAAGAACATATAACATGGTGAAGTTTTATTGAAATCGATAACCTTCCTTGTTAGTTCTTCAAAGGTTCTGAATGAGCAGAAAATCTAAAAATTATAAAGTGCTAGGATATTTCGAAAATACGTTATAGGTATATAGAAAATGTTTTTATATTATGCGAAATTGAAACCTGATATAGAAAATATCTAAGCTTGTAACCGAAAAGCCATATTTTTTATAACTTTGTGTATGCTTGACATAAAAATAATATGTTTAATAAAGTGTCAACTAGCATATTTAATTATTTTTAATATGTTTTATAAACTACTCACCGTTTCTAATTTTTAGCATACATAAAATGGAATTTGATAATGTAAGTACAAACATTGTAGTGTGCCTACGCTTTATCTATAACTTTGTTTGTTTATATGGTAAGTTTATTTTCAGTTCAAGCTAGAACAAATGGACACATATTCATTTTATCTATTATATTCATATTGGTATTTTAGACTACAGAACATAGATCTAACAACTAAAACTTTAATATTAATAACATTACTTATATGCATTTGAATATTTTTACACTGGCGACTTCGCCATAATTTGATATAAATTTATCAGCCTTATTTTACCAGCTACTACTGTTATATTTATTTTAATTTTCTACGAAAATATATAAGGTATGGTAAATCATGTCGTAGTAATTATAAAACCGATGTTAGTGGCAGACTATGGTCATCAATCAAGTAGCTTGAAGTTTGAGTTAAAGTTACAATAATTTTATGTCTATATCAATTTTCAATCCTCAAGTAAATTTTTGGAATTTTTTAAAATAAAGTTCCAATTTTATATCCATCTCTATAACAACGTCCAATCATCTAGTATTTTTTGTCGTTATTTATAGCTAACGTAGTTTTGAACTGCATGCTTGAAAATTATTTTTTAAAATTTATTTCTATGACTAAATGTTTGAAAAGGTTCCACATTACTTGAACCTGAGGTATATGAAATAATTAAACTGACACTTCACATGAAGAACCAGCTATGCTCCAAAATTATTGATTAATTAAGTTACGTACAGAGCCTTAAGATAACTGAGCACCCTGTATGTACATTAAACAAAAGACAGTACTCTTAAATGAAATAATCGATCATTTTTTATTTCGATCGTAATTAACCTAGTTCTACTGTATAAATATATAGTCCTTTGTGACAAGATTTAGGTGCGTGTCTAGAGATGGGCCAGCAGGCAATGTTGGCAAAATATAATCTTCTCAGATGGCTTTAGGGCTGAGTTTAAATGGGTACCTACCTACTTAAGACATATCCAATTATGCCTATATTAATTACCCAATTCATCAGAGGAGTAGGCCTTAATCCAATAATTAGGTATCAGGGCCGCCAAATCCACGCAAGAAGTGTTAGTTATGCTTTAGCCATAAATTAGGTAAATGAACAGGTGCGTTAGATATAAGCTAGATCGGCACAAGGAAGGATAAGCTAATAGGGTCAGCTAGGGTGAGTGAAACAAAAGAATTTGACTTTAAAAAGCAAAAGAAGAATAAGGAATAAAATTAGATTACTTTAATGTATATATAACAGTGCTTTCGAAAAGTAACGAATAAATTCATTATTTTTTAAATTGAGAAGTTTTCGAAAAAATCCCCTGGCACGTCGATTTTGTTATTTTATAAAGGCACTTTTTGACATACGACCCATATTTGTGACGTCATCGTTGTTCGAGATATGACGTCATCGACAATTTTTTTAAATAGCAACCCCCAATTTTGACCATGCAATTTGAAAGAGCGTGTCATTCTACATACACATATCATGAAAAATTATGGTATTACATAACAAAAATTTCAAGAAAATAATGTTTGAAGATTTTAAAATTTAATTTTCACAATACTGAAAATGATAATGATTATGTAAAAATCGACTAAATTAAATGTTCAAATTGTGCACCGTTGGCTGCCTGACAGTAGCCAAGACGATTAATAAATTCTTTTTGGAGATTATCAATAACTTCAGGAGGTATACGATGTATCTCGCGACGAATTCTTGCTTTTTAATCTTCTAAATTAACCGGTCTAGTAACGCATACTTTGCTTTTTAAATATCCCCACAAGAAATAATCTAGGGGTGTCAAATCAGGCGATCTGGCTGGCCACTCAATCCTCCCTTCTCCCTATCCAACGATTCGGGAACAGCTCATCTAAATAAGCACGGATAGGTGTTGCATAATGGGGAGGTGCACCATTTAGTCGATTTTTACATAATCATTATCATTTTCAGTATTGTGAAAATTAAATTTTAAAATCTTCAAACATTATTTTCTTGAAATTTTTATTATGTAACATCATAATTTTTCATGATCTGTGTATGTACGCTCTTTCAAATGGCATGGTCAAAATTGGGGGTTGCTATTTAAAAAAAATTGTCGTTGACGTCATATCTCGAACAATGATGACGTCACAAATATGGGTCTATGTCAAAAAGTGCCTTTTTTAAAAACAAAATCGACGTGCCAGGGGATTTTTTCGAAAACTTCTCAATTTAAAAAATAATGAATTTATTCGTTACTTTTCGAAAGCACTGTATTTTATTTTGTTTCAGGTAAAACGTTAATAGATAAAAGTTTATATGGACTGTAAGGTGCGAGTGTTCCTTTGCAAGTTTTATAACATTTCAGAGAGTGTTTTATAACATTTCAGACAAGTAAAAAGATTTTTACATGCTGGTAATATGGAATGTGAAATACTACAAACTTATTTTATTTTAATAAAATCAGTTTTAATATGTACTTAAAAATCGTTAAAAGTAAAAATAAATTCCGTGTTTCAGACACTTGAGAAGGGTAACTTGGAAAACTCATGGAGTTCTATTAAAAAACCACACTTTTATGTGCCACACCTGCGAAACTGATATTAAAATTCTTTTTTTTTTTTTGTTTCATTGACATTATAATAACGATATTTTTTCTCAGATCCAGAGTAAGAGTATGATAGAGTAAAGAGCTGCTATTTGTTTATTTCTACTCTTTCTTATGTTTAGTGGTAATATAAAATTTTGAAAGCTTTTTATGTTATCGATTTGTTATTTAATTTCATTCTTTAGGAGAAAATAATTAAATTTTCCTTAAATCATTTTTTAATTTAGATGCTTCTTTTTCACAGTTGAAAGTTCTAAATTACAATTTAAAAAAATGTTAATAAATCGTTTTTGTTGTGTTCTAACATATTAAATTGAAATTTTGTGAATTTATTCTCAATCGAGACGTCCTTGGTCAAAATAATTATTACGCGCATATTGCACACCCTTGCTTACACTAATGTCGATACGAAACATTATTTGATAGATCAGAAATTAAGTTTTCTAGGTATTACTCTCTAATTGGTACATTACTTTTACCGGTTCCTGTTGTATACAAAACATTGTAACAAAAATCATTAAATTTTTTAAATTTAACACCCTGAAATTAGGCCACTTAGAACATGATTTTCGTATGAATTTTCTTTCGCGGAATTAAATAAGGAAACACTTTCTTTATTGTCGGAACTTACTTGCGAACCACTCACTAGTCTGTATTGACATTTTCATCCTAATCCTCTTCTACTTAATGAAGTGTCAAAATTTATGCCATTAAAAGTAAGCCGATTTGGAGGAAGAAGATTTAATTATCTTTATATTAATTTTAAATTATTTAATATTGCTGATGCGACTGATATTAAACAGGATTGGATAAGATTGATATCGAAATTTTGTTTTACTAGATTTTTAGGAGATATCTGATGGTAAGAAGTTAGAAATAACAACACAACCCCACAAAAAAAAGTTCTGTACCAGAATACATAGATTTTGTGTATTTTTTGATGCTGAATTCGAATCCGCAGCCCAAAAAGTGATTTACCAGGTTATTTTTTAGTAAAACGCTAAAATATCCCTTAAAATAGGAAGAAATAGTGAGAATCAGGTAAAACATTATAATGAAAAGCAACAATTTGTAAATACTTTGAGAAAACATTATAAAATAAAATAACGAATGTAAGTGCAAAACAATGTGAAAAAACATAGCCTTATATTTTATACTAACAGATTTATAAATGCAGGTTGATAGACAACATATCAAAAACATTTAATATAAATTATGCCTCAAAGTGTTGGCGACCACCTACAGATCAGGGTTCCAGTTACCCCCTTTTGGGGTCGCTGATTACGAATCTGAAGGCCGTTATCTGAAAATTCCTAAACAAAAGATGGCGGATGTAAAAGTCGGAAAAGCATTTAAAATTTGAAGATTATGTCTGGCCCATTATAGCGGATTGAAAAGTACCATGGAAATTGATATTTATCACCCAAAGAAATGCGTTATGAATGTAATTTGAGTCATTTGAGTAATATGGAGTAGGCGGAATTTGAGTAAAATGGACAAATGTCTAAAAATGAGAAACATAGAACATGAATTCGGTTTGCAGTGTGCTGTCTCTTTCACACACTCTTATCAGTCCAAGCAGGGGGTGATAACATCATAGGCTTAAATGGGAAATATAAGACCTACAAAATGAGTAAGGTTTTAGAACCAAAGATGTAAATTTGATCATTCAAGTACCTAGCAAACTGTCCAAATTCAGTTCAAATATTTAAATTTTGAATGCTTTTCATATTTTTTCATGCACCATATTGGATTGCCATTTTTATTTAAGAATTTTCAGATTCGTAATCAGCGACCTCAAAAACCCCCCGCGATAACAAAATTTAGGCAAAAATATTGAATAGAAAAATGTGCGACTTAAAGAGGTAAGTGGGACCCTAACATGCAGGCCCAATCCTTTCAGGGATAAGTTATATTATTTTTATATTATATTACTATTATTGTTACATTATATACATACTAAGTTACATTATATTTTTTTGGTATATTGTCTATCAACCTACATTATTTATATATTTCTTAGTATAAAATACAAGACTATGTTTTTTCATTGTTTTGCACTAGCACTTTGATCTTAGACCCCTCGTAGGGGTGGCTATAGATTTAATTTTAATTTAATATTTCTTTCTAATGCTCAAAATATTATTTTAAAATGTATTTACAAATTGTTACTTTTCGTTATAAAGCTTTACCTTCTTGTCACTGTTTCACTCTGTATTGGGGATGTTTTAGTGTTTTACTAAAAAAATTACCTGGTAAATCGGCTGCGGATTCGGCTTCAGTATAAAAAAATGTACAGGATTAATGCAGTCATGTCTCTGGTACAGAACTTTTTTTGTGGAGCTGTGTAATTAATGTTTATTACACCCAAAATATTTTTTAAATATGTATCATACGATAAATGAAATTATTTTCTTATGTGCTTCATACACTTACATTTTATCAATAATTCCTTAAATGTAAGTTAGACAAAATATCTCTTCCTGCGTATGTGTAAAGTCATAGCGACTAATGATAATGATAATAATCTAACATTCAACTCTATCCAATATGTATCATCAATTTATTAACTTGTAAGTTCTTCTCAACTACTATGAAAGTGTGCAGAAACTACTTCAAGTATTTAATTGTATAAATGTTAGTTGGTTGGAGGTAATAATATTTACTTAGTAGAAATAATAGAGCATGTGGTATTAGATGAATTAAATGCAATAGATCGAAATAAGGGAGCTAGGATTGGTAGGACTGCTTTTTTCTGTAAAAGAATATGTCCCAGATCTACATGCATATCTATTAGTCATTTAATAAATCTCTTAATATTGGGGAATTGCCAACATCACGTAAATGAACTTTCCTAATTCCTGTATTTAAAAATTCAGTAGACAAAACTTGTTTGTATTTAGTAAATTATTTGAATAAATTATATATCATTTTCGGATACGGACTTAATAAAACCTTTGACAAAATTGATCACAATATTGGCTTATATCGTTATAAATAGTATCTATGTGTAAATTTGCTGTTGCCAGTAGTTTTGAATCTAACGCAATATACAGGGTGTCCCGGTACTTGATACAAAAAAGTCGTGTACGAATAGATGAGGTTACAATAATATTAGTACTTCATATATATATTTTTTTCATACAGGCCTTCGTTAACAAGTTACGGGCCCTCAAAGGTGAAGATCAAAAAGTTATTTTTATTTACAGTCTCTAAACTATTAACTTCAGCATGATGCAAATTTGGTGATCGATAACACATGCACACAGATTGTTTTTAATGTTGTAAGGGAAACTTCGTTATGCCGAGAACGCCAGGGGAGGACTATACCCAATAACAACCTAGAATTTTTGCACCAATGAGGATCGCAATCTGCCTGTATCAAAAATAAGATCCCTGAAGAATTAGCCAACGATAATACCCTCTAGGTTCAACTCGGTAAAATTAATTAATTTTTATGATTTTATGTCACAGTGCACACCGAGCGGCACCTCCGCCATTTTTACATACATAATTACTATGTTAGAACCGTACATATTTTTAAAATATGAGCCTAGAAAATTTTACTGCCTGCTAATGTAATTTTCACTAACAAAATTTGATAAACACTTTACACATAACACAAAATAGAGAAACAAAATAAAAGTTAAAGTATGTTAAGTATTCAATTCCAAATATCGATGTCCATTCAGAAGTTTCTCTAAAACGTATAGACCTATTAAATTATTACCCACTATTAATGTATGGGCAAGAATAGTGGATAATAATTTAATAGGTCCATACGTTTTTCAGGAATGTCTGAATGGGATTGGGAGAGGAGACCCACTTTCATGGCCACTACGTTCTCCAGACTTTCACTCGATAGACTTCTTTCTGTAGGGATACCTGAAAAGTTTAGTGTACTCAACCCCAGTACAGACAATAGATGAATTGCTACAAATAATTAATTTTCATTGTGGTAACATTAGACATACCCCAGAAATGCTTTTTAAATAACATTCGTAGACTTAAGAAGTGTATGGAGGTGGAAGGTGCCCATATTGAAATTGTATTTTGATAATTTTCTTTCTTTTAAGTTATTTTTTAACTTACTTTAACTTATTCTTGTTTTGTTTCTTTATTTTGTGTTATGTGTAAAGGGTTTGACAAATTTTGTTATTGAAAATTACATTTGCAGACAGTAAGATTTTCTAGGTTATTATTTTGAATTATGTCCAATTAAAAATTAAATACAAAAAATGGTGGAGGCTCCGCTCGATGTGCACTGTGAAATAAAATCACAAATATTTCCTAAACTGTTAATTTTACCGAGTTGAAACAAGAGGGTATTATCGTTGGCAAATTCTTCAGGAAACTTATTCTCTATACAAAAACTCTGGGTTGTTAACCGTTGGGCATAGTCTATCCCTGGCGTTCTGGGTAGAATAAAGTTACATCAAAAACAAGCGGTACGCATGTATTATCGATGACCAAATTTGCACCACGTTAAAGTTAATACTTTAGAGACTGTAAATAATAAAAAAAAATAATAATTTTCACATTTGAGAGCCTATAACAGTAGAATAGCTGTGCCGATTCTGCTCCACAATTCAAGATGGCGACTGGAGCAGGATCGGCATAGCTTTCAGCCGGCTACGTCACAGCGGCTGACGTCTGCGCAGTAGAGGTTGATAACCGTTCGAGCCGACTAGAAGTATTATTTATGTACGGATCTATTATTATTAGTAGTAGGGTTGTTGATGATTTTTTAGCATTTCTTCTGATACAATGAGTGATCAAAAGTGGGTTGTGTTTAACTTGGATAATAATAATACTTATATACTTATGTACCCTGATGGCTGGTTTGAAAAAGCAAGAAAATCAAATTGGATGGATTTGATCAGTGATAGAGCTCACTTTCAGAAAAGATTAACGATGTGTCATTTACTATAAGTAATAAGATAATAATTCACAGCCCCACAAAAAAAAGTATCGGATCTGGTATTCAGACCCTTGTATTTCCATGAACTTTTTTCCGCTGAATCCGAGTTTGCTTTCAGATTTGGCCTAACGGGTCTGAGTTTTCAGGAAAATTCAAAAGACAGGTCAAAATTCACAAAAAACGTCATTTACGATCGACGAAAGTTATAAAAAGTCAAATTATTCTACCAACTCACTAGACGTATGATTTTCCACTCGTTTAATTCCAATTTATCATCATAGAGTCCAGACAAGCTGGTCCAATTTAATTCAAAAACAGAAAATAGATCAAAATGCCATCAAAAAACGCCATTTTCATGGCATAATTCGTGTTGGAGAGTTCTGGATCCATCTTTTTATCCACCCACCCGTTTATGAATTCATACATCTTTCTATCCAGTCGTTCATGCATGAATACGCATATTTATCCATCCACCTGCACCACCTATAAAACCCACCCATCCACCCATCTATCCATCTACTTTTTGTTCTGAGAGATGAGATAACAGCCTAGAAGATTGAGAATGCAATAAAACTTGTAGAATACTCTACTTTCTAAACAAAAGAAAACGATATCAACAAATCATTCTTATTTTTGTTGCTATAATGTGTTCTCTTTTCTTCAGAGGATCTATGCAAAGGGTTACGTTTCCGTTTAGTCCCTCTATTTTTCGTTTCTCTTTTTAACAACCAACAAGTTTTCGCCCTATATATATATATAAAGGGCAAAAATTTCCGAATATTTCTGAGGCGAAATTGAAAGAAGGTGTATTCGATGGACCTCAGATTCGGATATTGTTCAAGAATGCAACATTCATCACTACAATGAGTAGCGTTGAGAAGAGTGCTTGGACTAGTTTCAAAGTTGTAGCGACAAATTTTTTAGGAAACAACAGGGGTCCTAAATACGAAGAAATTGTATTAAAACTGATAAAAGACTTCCAAGACTTGGGATGTTTGATGAACTACAAGTTACACTTCCTTCATTCACATCTAGATTGGTTTCCTGAAAGTCGTAGAGATTATAGCGAAGAACAAGGCGAACGATCTCATCAGGATATGAAGGTTATAAAATTGCGATATCAAGGAAGATGGGATCACATGATGGCCGATTTTTTTTGTTTGTTAAAAAGAGAAACTAAAAATAGAGGGACTAAACGAAAGCGTGACCCTTTGCATAGATAACACGTTATAGCAACAAAAATAAGAATGATTTGTAGATATCGTTTTCCTTTGTTTAGAAAGTAGAGTATTCTACAAGTTTTGCATTCTCAATCTTCTAGGCTGTTATCTTTCAGCACAAAAAGTAGATGGATAGATGGGTAGATGGGCGGGTTTTATAGGTGGTATAGGTGGATGGATAAATACGCGTATTCATGCATGAACGACTGGATCCAGAACTCTGCAACACGAATTATGCCATGAAAATTGTGTTTTTAAGCATTTTGATCTATTTTCTGTTTTTGAATGAAATTGGACCAGCTTGTCTGACTCTATAATGATAAATTGCAACTAAACGAGTGAAAAATCATACGTCTAGTGAGCTAGTAGAATAATTTGATTTTTTATAACTTTCGTCGATCGTAAATGACGTTTTTTGTGAATTTTGACCTGTTTTTTTAATTTTCCCGATAACTCAGACCCGTTGGGCCAAATCTGAAGGCAAACTCGGATCCAGCGGAAAAAAGTACACGTAAATACATGGGTCTGAATACTAGATCCGATACTTTTTTTTTGTGTGGCTGTGAATCATCGATCGCGTATTTACTATGAAAGGTTTTGTTAACATATTTCTAACTGTAAAATAAAGTTTTTACTGCTTCAGACCTGTGTTCTACTGCTTCAGACCTGTTTTCTATTGATTCAGACCTGTTTTTTACTGCTTCAGACCTGTTTTCTACTGGTTCAGACCGAATCCCAAAGAGAGTAGGATCTTTTTAATTTAAATGAAATTCGCAACCAACTTTAAATTTACTGCCAACCCCACCTCTCTCCTCTCCCCCTCCCACCGATATCTATTGCGCAAGCGTTTTTAAATATTTTTCAAGATTTGTTAATTTATCGCCAATTTTATTGCCGCGCTCTGATTGGTCGAGCAAGATTGAATTTTAAATTTACCGCCAATCCTACCTCTCTCCTCCGATCTCTATTGCACAAGTATTTTTAAATATTTTTCTAGATTTTTTAATTTACCGCCAATTTTATTGCCGCGTAATTAATATATCAGGTTACAGTTTATGCTAGCGTGGCAGTATTAAAGGAAATAGACTATCAAGTTACAATTTTTACTAACTGCAAATTTTTTGAAGAAGCCGCACGGTGGGAGCAGATTTACTTGCTAAGTAATGTTTTTCCACTAATATCTAATGTCAACATTCAAATACAGTGTGGATTAAGTCCAGCTAGATCCTTCAGATCCGCAATAATTATAAGGAATGGTAAAGGCAATAAATTATCATTTTCTACCTATGAATGGCAAACTCTCTTGGAGCTACTGGAACGTTTGAAATAAGATTTCTTTCAAACACCCCTGCAAAGTTGGCCTGATGAGTATGAACCTGTGACTCATAGTTGTGGAGATCACACGACCGTTACCCAAGTAGTCTATGAAAATATGAAAATGGTGCAGATCATAAAATACAACATGCTCATCGATGCATCGATCTTTTCCTTCATGATGTGGAAGAGCTGCTAAACTCGATACTTGTGTGATTTCTCATAGAATAACTATGCTAGATTTGTTAGAATTTTGTATGTACTATTATAAAGTATTAGATATTGTAAATGATTGGATACAGTCTAAAAAAATTTCTCTAAATATAAATGAAATTATAAGTTCTTTTTGTGATGTATCTAATGATAGTACATTAAGTAAAGCTCTACGTGAATATCTTCACTTTTATCAAACTAATGTACTGTTTGATATAAGTAATAAATTAAAATGTTAAGTAACATGCCTTTTATTTTTGATAACCTTGGTAACTTCCTGCATTCCAATAAGCTAATAACAACTTACACTAGTCAAGTTGCAATTTTTACTAACACTGCAATTATAAAGGAAATAATATATCAGGTTACAGCTTATGCCAAAAAAACAGGTCTGAACTAATAAAAAATAGTTCTGAAGCAGTAAAAACTTTATTTTACAGTTAGAAATATGTTAACCAAACCTTTCATAGTAAATACGCGATCGATGATTATTATCTAAATTATTACTTATTGAGCTCTAGCACTGATCAAATCCATCCAATTTTTCAAACTAGCCATCAGGGTACATAAGTATATAAGTTTTATTATTATCCAAGTTAAACACAACCCACTTTTGATCACTCATTGTATCAGAAGAAATACTAAAAAACCATCAACAACCCTACTACTAATAATAATAGATCCGTACATAAATAATACTTCTAGTCGGCACGAACGGTTATCAACCTCTACCGTGCAGGCGTCAGCCGCTGTGACGTAGCCGGCTGAAAGCTATGCCGATCCCGCTCCAGTCGCCATCTTGATTTGTGGAGCAGAATCGGCACAGCTATTTTACTTATAACTTGTTAACGAAGGTCCGTAAGAAAAAAAATTATATGAGGAATTGATATTATTTTGACCTCATCTATTTGTACTCGACTTTTTTTTAATCAGATACCGAGACACACTGTATATTACTCCTAGTCTGTTGCATGGTTCACATTTAGGTCCGTTGTAACAAAGATATTGACGATTTTATTCATTACTAGAAATTATTTTATGTGCCGATGATTTAAAATTATTTCGAATCATCTTGATGATTTTAAACTAATTCATACTGACATTAATAGCATTATGCGTTATTGCACTGATAATAAATTAACTTTAAATATGAAAAATTATTATTTACTAAAAGTTATAATGTTTTTGATTTTGTCTATTTTATAAATAATATTAATTTGATTTTATTTTACAAGAGTAGCCAAACAGCACACAGAGTTACTGTTGCAGCAGATTTGATAGTATGATGAGTTTTGGTCCTCTTATAGGTCATATTTGCAATAAATATAATAAAAATATGTAAAAACTTTGGGCATTCGTTTATTTTGCTTACGTTTTGCAAGTGTTATCTGGAATCCCATTTATAACATATATAAGACCAGATTAGAAAGATTATAAGACACATTCGCTCGTAAATTTCAATTTTAGAATAAATGGCATATATACTGTTCCAAATATCACGGTGACAAAACAAGCTTTTCAAATAACTACATTATATAAACGAAGATTTCATGCAGATCTCGTATTTCTATTTAAATTGCTTAACAACTTGATTGATTGTCCTCAATTTGTAGCTTTGTCAAATTTTCACGTTCCACATAAATATCAGCACTAATTATTTATTTGACATAAATTTTTGTAGAATCAATTGAGGTATGAATAGATTTATATGTAGCATATTCGTGCTGGAATACTACGTGTCCAATGATGGATGGAAGGGGTGTTAAGACTCTCACGGCTTGTACAGGCATATCTTTTTTCAAATACACTTTTTCTTGTTTTAGTTGTTTCTAACTTTCTTGTTCAATTATGTTTTACTTGCTATGTTGATTTGCTAGTTTACGTAATTATTTTATTATCTATCATTTACTATCAAATTAGGGGAAACTTTGGTTTGTCTTTGACCTGTAGTATTTCTAAATGTAAAATAAATTACCTAATAATAAAAATACTCAATTGGCTACACATGTAAAGCAACTCGCTACTCATCACATGTAACTACCCGAATGAAACCGTTGCGTTGTAGTCACAAAATCATTATAATAATATAATTTGTTTTTCCTTCTACGTGTTAATTTATTGTCAAATACTGAAGAAATCAAGATTACAATAAAACACAATTTTCTGTTTCACTGGCTGATTCGCAAAATTTTTCACGAGATTCTATTCAATCAATCAGCGATCACATTATCTCGAGCGTAGGCGTAACGGTTTATCCATTGTTCATTGTAAACGAATCATTAATATTGGTGACGCTAAAATTTAGGGATTTTTAGTTGATAATACCAGCCGTGCAATAATGGTTGCCTAAGCTCGGTGGTCATGTATCTTGTAAAACTTAATGAAGTTACAAACTTCAAGCGAGGTACAAAATTTAATGTAATCAATGGTTTGGTATTTGAGAAACTTTGCTGGTATAGATATTAGTCTTAATGAGTAAACATTAAATGTAAGTAAAGCTATTTGTGTTAGAATATTTTATCTAATTTTAGTTAGTTACTGCCAAGTTGCAATTTCAAGAATGCAAATACTCATTTAATTTTGTAATGAGTAGGTAACTTTCGTGATTCCATCTTAACTTCTAATTGAATGCTGGATATGTAGATACAGAGTTATGCCAAATTTGCTGCATTAAAATAATTTCAAATCAGTTTCACCGCTTCGGCACTATTTAACTATCTTTAACCACGTTTGTATGCTAAATTTGTAATTAGTCTTAAGGGGTAAAAATGAAAATATATCAGTTTTTTTTCAGGAAAAGTGGGCATAAAAAATAAGTCTGTAATATATATGATTACTTATCATGTGCATGAATTTAAGACCTGCGAAAAATCTTATGGAAAATATCGAATAATAAATATACTTTCTTATTTTTTAGAAAGGCAAAGCATATATCAAGCCATTGAGTCTGGTCGCAATAGTCCATCTTTTACTACTTACTTTGCAGCTGAAGAAGATGTCCATCTTATATGAAGCGGTTGAATCAAGAAATTAAATTTTCAGCAAAAGTAAAATTTACAAATTTGTAAACTAAGTACCTACTAAATAGTACATATTCAGTGGTGATAATTTTAATGCAATAATTCCTTACTTATAAGATATTTTCGGTTTTGCCGGTGCATACAAAAGAGACGAATTTCATAAAATCATATATGGAAGGTATTGATTGGTATTATGTTGATAGTGAAAATGCCATTGCCAAAAAACGATAAACCCCGAACTTCTATTATTGACGCGAAATGGGAACGTAATAAGAATCTTACATTGATCGCAGACGGTGTGTTTTTTTTACAGTAGTGGTCGTAGGTAAAAACTTTTATTTCACAGGCTGTTTTAAGTGCCAATTTTTTACCCTGGAAATTATGTAAAAGCTGTTACTTTCGACTCAATTGTGGATAGAAAATTTGTATATATTTTTTACAAAATTGCTAATAATTAAGGCTGTCAGAGAGAGCCGAAATTCAATGGCGTGCCAAGCGGGTTAACCGAGACACGCGTTGTGTAATTAAGTCCCATTCGTTGATGTTTATGGTGGTATGCAGACAATTTAATTTGTTGTTTTTTAATAAATAATGCGTACGCTGAAGTCCCGCGGCTCAGTTCTCACAGCCCTAGCAATAAGGTTTAAATAGGATCAATAATTTAAAAATTCAATAACTATTTAATATAAAACAAGTATCGTTGGTTAAGGGACGCGTATACAGAAATTGTTTTTAAGTTATCCCAAGTAGCACGTTGTATCAGATTTACATAATTTCTATATTTATGTAGTCTCATATTTACTTATGACTAAACCTAAATGATTTAAAATTTACGTAAAAGTTAGGTAAGTGTGGAATATGGCAATGTTAGTAATCGTTTTAAATAATGTCACTAAATTTTAACGAGTCATTGATTATACAACATATTCCCTTTAACAGGTTAACATAAGTATCACGTTTAATTATGTATGTCAAGGTATTATTCATCTCAGATTATGCATCATAGATTACTTTTCTAGAATCCCCTAACCAATAAGTTGGAAAAAATGTTTTTCTTTATAAGCAGTGTTCAATTCAGAAATCTAGAACACAAAGCTACCTAATAAAGTGGAGTAGAATAATAGTACAGTACGAAGCAAAAGTATAGCGTAGAAATAAATTATCTGTCAACATTCACTGACAATCAGTATTCATTGTTAAAAAATTGTTTTAAGAAAAAATATGTTTATATTGCATTTTTTAATTATTTTGTAAAAATCAATAAGCTTGCTTGCTCATATCAATTTGCTAGAGCTTAAACTAAAAAATCGATTAAACACTTCTATACTAACATGTCCTAATCAAAAATTTGTGTTGGTGTTGTGTGGTATAATGGCCTCTCAAAGCTAGCAGACCTAGTAACACGCGACTTCATAGTAATTCTTCCCAACATTTTAAATTTCATTTACATTTCTCCTTTAGTTAACTTAAATCGTTAATTTTCTGTGTAGGTAGGACCTATTTATGTTAAAATGTGTCCTAGCCCAAAACTTGTAGACTTAAATTGGTTATCTCTATTTATGTTTTGTGTGTTTATGTATGTTTTTCTTTTGTAAGCATGAACAAGAACATATAATCGCATCTGGACACTTTCAGGTACATGTGATGACCACACGGCTGCCGACTATCTGTCTAAATACTTTTTTTACTTTTAGGTCAAAATAGGAAACTTAATTCAAGGTAAATACCCAAAATTCAAATTTGTTGTATTATTAGTTAGATTTGTAACCTAAATTGAACTAAAAAAGGGAAGACATAAATTAGGTTTTATTTACGTCAAGGTATCGTAAAAGATTACCTCTCTTAATTAAGAAATAAATTTAAACCTAAACGTTAGGAATTTGGTATAATATTACGTAACATATTTTTGCAGATAGAATTCAATGTATAGTTTAACTTTGGGGTTCAATTTCAGGAAATAGTAACGTGAATATTTACTGAAAATTACACCAAGGTAAATAAAATTTATTTTAAATTTGAAAATTTGAAATAGATAAGTGTGAGTCCATATTTATAATTCTCGGGAAAGAGTAAACACTTTATAATCTCACAATCCTTTTATTAAGACGACTAGTTTCGAGGTCTACACTTTGCACCTCATCTTCAGGTCATAACAAGGATATCACATTTACAAGATTCTGTGCAAAATTTGGAAAATTCATCTAAATAACCAGTTTATCCATTGTATACTTAATAATATTTTCCTAACGTTTAATTTTAAAAAACATAAAACATTTACTGCAATTTTTTTTTTTAATAAATTTTGTACTTGTAACTGTGTATTGTCATTGTCTGCAGTAAATGTTTTATGTTTTTTAAAATTAAACTTTAGGAAGATATTATTAAGTATACAATTGATAAACTGGTTATTTAGATGAATTTTCCTAATTTTGCACAGAACCTTGTAAATGTGATATCCTTGTTATGACCTGAAGATGAGGTGCAAAGTGTAGACCTCGAAACTAGTCGTCTTAATAAAAGGATTGTGAGATTATTAAGCCTTTNCAATTTTTTGTTTCAACGAGAAATGTGTGAAATAAATTAATGAAAACAGAGCGCGGAAAAACGTTGAGCAACCATTGCCTGACGTCATAATAGAGCACTCCGCTCACGCTCGCTCTCTTCCCATTCTGTGTTAATACATACGATATGTGGATCGATTCGCAGTTTCGTTAATTATTGTTTTTATGTCTAAATGGGTCGAAACCGAGGATTGTACAAATATTGTATAGTTCCAGGCTGCAAAAGTACCTCAGGATCGACTCCGAATAAAATATTTATTTCATTACCGAAAAATGAAAAGTTTGTGTGATGTTATCCACGGTTTCCCCAGCCACGGTATGCAACTCAAAACCACCTTCGTTTTTCTTTGGATGCACGTCTAGGGGGTTGTAAAATATTATTATTTGAACATTTAGAGCACAATTCTCAACTTTATGCCGGAAATAAATTCTGCCCCATCTAAATGTTCGTGTTCACAAAAAATTCGAAATACGACGGCGACAGGGACCTATAAGCAGTTAAGAACCACTCTAGTTTTTCTTTGGTTTTCCATCTAGAGGGTTTTAAATATTATTATTTGAACATTTAGAGCACAATTTTCAACTTTATGCCGGAAAAGAAATTCTACCCCATCTAATGTTCGTGTTCACAAAAAATTCGAAATACGTCGGCGAGAGGGACCTATAATCAGTTAAGAACCACTCTCGTTTTTCTTTGGTTGCCCGTCTAAGGGGTTGTAAATATTATTATTTGAACAATTAGAGCAGAATTTTAAAATTTATGCCGAAAAAAAAAATTGTACCCCATCTAAACGTACCCGTTCACAAAAATTTCAGAAATACGTCGGCGAGAGGGACCTATAAGTAACTCAGAACCACCCTCGTTTTTCTTTGGTTGCCTGTCTAGGGTGTTATAAATATTAATATTTGATCATTTAGAGCAGAATTTTAAAATTTATGCCGAAAAAAAAATTTCTACCCCATCTAAACGTACCCGTTCACAAAAATTTCGAAATACATCAGCGAGAGGGACCTGTAAGTAACTCAGAACAACCCTCGTTTTTCTTTGGTTGCCTGTCTAGGGGGTTATAAATATTACTATTTGAACATTTAGAGCAGAATTTTCAAATTAATGCCGAAAAAAAAATTTCTACCCCATCTAAACGTTCCCGTCCACGATAATTTCGAAATACGTGGCGAGAGGGAGCTATAAGCAATTTATTTAAATAATAATATTTTACAACCCCCTAGAGGGCAACCAACGAAAAACGAGATTGGTTCTGAGTTGCATACATCCACAAGTACCGAGTCTAGTTCGTTGGGTACATTTGTACAAAAATGAAACGCAAAAGAAAATGTAGAAAAGCGAACCATTTACGTCATCGAGAAAAATCCGAAAATGTATTTAGGTATTCCATGTCATTCTATGTTTATAATAAATATGTTGTGTGAACATGCATTTCAACAATACTTGATGTATATCTCTTATACAGTCTCTATTTATACACTTAAAAATATAGGTATATAATAGGTAAAAGTATAGCAAATATCTACACATCTCTTTTTTTTTATTTAATTCAAATGTGCCGTTCTGTTCTTTGGACATGGATGTAATTCTAAAATTATCTTAATAAGATCTTTTTAATTATTTTTTATATTTTCTTCAATATATCCTTTACTCTATAAAATATTATTGGATTTAACTACGTAAGAAATATGTACCCCAAATGATTATAATATGTAATTAAAATAATACACCTACTTCTTATTAAAATATGTCAATGTTATTTTTTATTTTTCTAAAAAGTTCTTTTCATTTGCTATTTTTGTTATTTAAATATACTTTTTTAATTTACTTATTAAATTACATGCTTAAAGTTGTAAACAAAGTAATAATAAATATTGATTAATTCGTATTGCTGAGTAGACAACATAAATAATGTATCTAATAATGTATCTATATTAACAGAGGACATATTATGATTAAGGAAGAAATTTAAAGTTTGCCAGCATGTACAATGTTTATTATCTTACAATAAAAATATCGATCTGTTGTTCTTTCCAGTTATCCGGAAATTACTGGAAGCAAACGTATTGCACTGAACTTAAATAACAAGGAATAACTTCCAGAGAAATCCATTTAGCAGTTAGTGAATGCTTTGAGCTTCCTGTTTCTTTTCGAAAGAAGTTTATTGGACTGTATATTAATTACTAACAACTTTGCAGAGATATGACATGTGTTTCTTTTCTATAAGCCCCTGTTTCCCTTTTAGTAACTCTAAACTTCTTCTTATAACTAAGAAGTATTCATTTTTAGACTTCTATGCAGTACATTAATATGCATTATACAGGAAAAATTAAAGTTAAATTAATATTCTTCGTTTTGTATTAAAGGAGAATATTTTGAAAGCCAACTACATAAAAATGATAATGATGTTAATTGTAACTACCTGTAGCTGCTAGACATATAAGAAAATAATGCAATGTACTGATTATTCATATCGCATTCTACCCCCTTATCCATTTTGCCCTTTGTAGGAAAAAATAATAATGGCCAAAGTTATCGGAAACTTTTTTGCGATCTCGATATATGCATGTAAATAATTACTAGTAAATATTGCATTTTAGAGAACAGAAATTAATTTTTGTTATGTTTAAGTAAAACACAGCACATTAATCGTTTTTTTAATCATCTCCTAATTATAGTGATATCATATTCAAAGTTCCCTCTAAGGTGCGCGGGTACGCGGTTGCGCACTAATTTTTCGGAAGTTGCACAGCCGTGTTTGCAATCTGCCATTTTTTTTATTGCATTTTATAAAATAATTGCATCTAACTGGCGTTCAAACATAGTAGATCTTGCCCATAATAAAGAAAGAATATAAATAGAGATATAAACGATAATGTAAAAATCCTTTCCTGTTTCTGTTTATTAAAATGTTGTAAAATGTAAATTTCAAGAGGAAAGAACAAAAATTTTAAATATAAAATTTCTGACCATATAATTATTATTGAATTTATTTGTTGGAATTTTGGTCAATATAGTAGTATATATTTGTTATAGTTTATATAATTTCTAGCTTACCCCATCGTCAGGAATATGTTATAAACAATTTTTCCAAAAATTATGTCTAAAATAGATGTCAGACGCTAAATGATATGTAGAAATATTCAGTTTTAGAATGAACCAGAAAAGGCATGTTCATAAGAAATTGCATAGGATTTTTAAGAATTCATTTACAATATACATGTTAGTAGAAATTAATTTAAAATTATAAGGAAGAGTAAAAATTTGCAATATTTAAAAATTATTTAATTACCTACTCAGAAACACAAAAAAAATAATATCATAAACCAGAGGGTAGACCCCACTATTCTTAGGTTTTTGGGGTCGCTGAAAACGAATATGATAATAAAAAATGATTTCAATTGCCCGTTTTCCCGCTAGCACCCCCTGAAGGGGATTAAATTTTAAATTTTCGTACAAAATTAAGATGTATGCGTATTTCTATGTTTTTTGGGACACTGAAATCGAAAATGACTACTGAGAATGATATCCACTTACTCGATTTCTCCCTTACACTCCCTTACAATCATTTAAAAGAACCAGCTTTTGGAACAAAAAGTTTTCATGGGCTCAACGCTCAAAATTCCAACGATCCAAAGTCAATTACCTGTTACCTAGACAAGTTTAAGAGTACCTCCAGCTCCCATGTTGTCAACGTCAATACGTCACCGATAAGAAATATCAGCTCTTAGATGTATTTATGGTTTAGTTCTACTCTTAGCGTAACCCAGGAACAACGGCGTGGAGGTGGTAGGTTTCTGTTCCCTTTGGTGTGCTTGATTAACGTGAGTCCCCTTGCCTCTCACAATTCAGGGTGCTTGATTAACGTGAGTCGCTTTGCCTCACACGGTTCGGGATGCTTGATTAAAGTGAGTCCCCTTGCTTCTCACGATTCGGGGTGCTTGATTAACGTGAGTCCCCTTGCCTCTCACGATTCGGCATTTCCCTTATTCTATGATACTCTTGCTTTCAAACCCAGTTAAACTGTTACCCGCCTTTACCGCGTGGAGGTCTTAGTCGCAAAAGTAGATACGGAATCAGTTATATTCCGGAGGTATAAAATTACATTCATCTTTTAAACGTAAGTGAAGTCGGTGAAGATCAAAAACATTAAAATCAAAGAGAAAACAAAATTCAAACGGAAAAAATTAAAATATCTAACGAAATCTGTTTCTTTAAGAGATGTCTAGGTACTAAGGTACGTGAGGCATACTCAACTTAAATATGCAATAAATAGTATGTTTTGTTGTTTAGAAAGGCAAAATCATGTTTTCTACAAAGTTTATTAATTTGAGTTATCGCAAAAGTTAAACAAATAGTACAAGAGACAACCATTTTAAAAACATTTGACATTTTAAAAATTCCTTCTTTGGGCCTTATTAAACCAACTTGGTATATTATAACTTGCAGTTTTTCGCAACTTATCTTCACAATGACTCCTTAAAAACATTCTTAAATTAGAAAAACAGAAATACAAAACCTTTATTTACACATTTCCTTTAATAACCATGATGGGCCTTTTAACCCTTGGGGAGGTAAAAAGTCTATTCAACAAGTTAAGTTAAGTTCTCTTTAAAGGAAACTAGGAAATTCAAACACCTCTAAAGAAATTACAAAACAAAAAAATTAAATACAGACTACTTTTTCTTTGATTAAAAAAAAAATAAAACGTAATTCGTTTTTTTTTTATGAAAACAATAAATGAAACTTCTCTGTTTTCGACTAAAACTAAATTAGACTTCTGTTAACTAAACTAAACGCATGTGAGCGTGAGAGTGACTTATAATCAAATTATTTTAGCGCGAATTCTTAAATGTGGGCCTTATTACCTTCTGGGCCTTAATTGCCTCAGGTACTTCAATTTTGCACCAAATTCTAAAAACGTCCTGTATAATATTACTTTAAATATTGTTATTAAATATATAATTTTGTTGTTAAAGTTGTGTTTGTTGTTGATAATATTATTTTTTTTGCCAAAGTTGTTTTTGTTGCGTGGTGTGTTATTATTTTATTTTGTTTGTGTAAATACAAATTTTTTTTATGTTCGTTAGCTGCTAATTGTGAAATACAAACCGTTCTTTATCTCACCCTGTACTTTACCTTTTCCCTTGCCAGCTGATGTTAGATGCTTGTTTTACTATTTGTGATCTCAGGAGTCTTCTATTGATTCTTATACACAAACAAGTACAATGCAGCACACCAAAAAAAAGGAGAGATTCAACTTTAATACAATTTTTTATTCCAAAATTTTGTTGTGGGTTGACTTATAACTTTCAAATTGTAGCTTAAATTATGAATACCTTTCTTAACACTAATAAAGAATATTTTTATTAATTTTGTAGTCTTATCTAATTTAGTACAATCAAATAACAATACAAACATTGTTTTTATAAAAAAAATTAACTCTATTAGCAATTACTTTATACTAGTCAATTTTTAACACATCTATTTGTATTGTATTCTGCCTATCTTACAGGGCATTATCTCTTTTTGACATAAAATTCTACTCTAATAAATATGGCCGTTGTTATTGATAGTTTGAATAGATCTCGAGGATTTTGTGAAGTTTTTTGGAAATATAATTGTTGGGCTTGATTTATTTTTAATCAGGTAAGTTCTATGGTTTATTCTGCATTTTTTAACTAAGGTTTGATGCGATAGAAAAATATCATTTATAGGTTATACCTATATTATGTTTTGTTTCTAGTGCACTTTAAATTTTATTTTAGGTACCTGATTTTCGCCAGCTTGCATTTTTCCTTGTTGGAAACTGCGTGGATTTTCTGGATACCATTTATGGGGCCACTGGAAACCTCTCTGGACTCACAACTGGTAACGGAAATTTTTCTTTTCGATGGTAAATTCTTTCTTGTGTTTTTTGATAACAAACAAACTTTTAACTTTTCTAGTAAGTTTAGTTTTCTTACTTGACTATTCTTTCTTTAACAAATTTAAATTTCGTGGAGCTGCTTCTTTACTCTCTGCATTCTCCCAAAACCCAAGCCGTAACCAATCAACAAACTTTTGTTTCTCATCATTTCTAGAATTTTCTTGTTTTAATTTTTCTTAAGGTCCCTTCACAGAATTTCCAGTCCTTGGATGTCCTTTTTTAACAACACTTTTCACTACACTCCTTATAATTAATACAATTTTTTACAAATGTCCTTTTAATTTAACATACAATTTTATCAGTAATTATTAAAATATTCCTTATTTTATGTTTTTTATAGGTCATCTCCATGTACTTGTAAAGCCAACTTTAGTTTTGACATTTGTGGAAAATTATATTTTAATTTGACAGTTGATAAAATTTTTATACTATGATTTAAGTTCCATTGATATATCTTCTATACAGTTCCTCGTCTTCCCATGATATGTATACCAGATTCATCTATAGATATTTGGCTTTTATTTGATATATGTCACTGTAGGTTTAAATTCTGTTTTCTCAATGTACTGAGTGTTAACAAGTGTCGATGTCCTGCATTCTTTTGAAATAAAATATTTTATACTTGTGAATTAAATTTAAAATTTTCAATTTTTATACTATGTGATATCATTAATTGTTACTTATTTTATATTCAGAATCTTTATATTAACAATTTTATCCTATTTTATTGTTGCTTCTTATAATATTCAATTTTTATATACAGGGTAGCCCATCGAAAACGTACCGCAAGGCATTACAGGGTAGTAAAGAACTTTTCGGAAAAATCCAAAAACAGGTCAAATTTGTTTCTGAGGAGGACAACTTTTGGCTCAAAAAGCATACCAAAATCTTCAACCCCCTAAGTGGGGGTGCTCTCCCCTAAATTTTTTCAAATGGGAATGGGGGTCAAATGGGGGGTCATTAAAACGGGCTTTTAATTCTCTATACATCGATTCTTACTTTTTGAAAATCGATCCATTATTTTAGAAAATATGCAGCTTTGAAAATACGAACAATATTTTTGACGAGAAATGCGAAAATCGGTTTAATTTTACTTCAAAACTTACGGTATTAGTCAAATAAATGCTGAAAATGTTGTCCGCCAACTTGCATACAATGATACAGGTTGTCTTCAAACCGTTGTCGAACATTCTGGAGCACTTGCGGTGTTACTTCGCGACATACATTAATGATTCGTCCTCGCAGATCTTCCAAGGTATCAGGTGGAGTGCTGTAAACTTTGTTTTTAATGTGCCCCCAGAGAAAGAAATCTAAAGTATTTAAGTCGGGTGACCGAGGGGGCCACTCAATTGCACCTCTTCGTCCTATCCAGCGTCCTGGAAACGTCTCATTTAGATAATAATTGCGCACATTGAGCGAGTAATGTGGAGGAGCTCTGTCTTGCTGGAAAATCAGTTCGTGTTCATTGTAAGCAGGGTTGTCCTCTATGATATTTGTTAGAGCTGGGTCGATGACATTTTGTAGTAAATCCAAGTACATATCGCCTGTCAAATTTCCAGGAAGGAAAATAGGACCTACAATGGAATTTCCAAAAATACCTGCCCATACATTCAACTTCTGGGGGTGTTGGGAGTGTGTCTCATGGAAAATCCTTGGATTGGTATCAGCTCAGTAACGACAATTATGGCGATTCACTAAACCATTCAAGAAGAACGTACACTCGTCCGAAAAACACACAGTAAAGAGGAAATTATCGTTTATCGCTCGTTCAGTCATTATTTCGCAAAATTGCAAACGACGATCAAAATCGTCTTCATTTAGCTCTTGCACTAGCCGAATCTTATAAGGATGGAATTTGTATTTTTTTAATATTCGTTGGACACTTGTACGACTCACTCCTGTCGCAGTAGCCAATTGCATTGTACTCAGCGTACTATCCATTGCCACTTGCCCCAATACCGCTATTTCCGTAGGTTCATTTAGTACCGGATTTTCAACCTGCCTCTTTTTGTTATGAACGGTTGAACAGTTCGGCGACCCGATTTCCGCATTCATTGTTTTTGAAAAAAAGCTCAATAATTTCTACTCTTTCTGGAATTGAGTATACCATAATTAATCAATTTAAAAGACTTGGCAGTATTGGTACTCTTCAACTATAAGTCACAAGACAGTTATCTAGCAACTTCTTGTGGCCTATCTAAATACGAAACAAAAAGCGGACAATTTTTTGCTCACCAAAATCAGGCTAAAGAATTCGCAAATCAGAAAAAAAACAGCGAATTCTTTTGAAGGAATTTACCAAGCTAATACCGTAAGTTTTGAAGTAAAATTAAATCGATTTTCGCATTTCTCGTCAAAAATATTGTTCGTATTTTCAAAGCTGCATATTTTCTAAAATAATGGATCGATTTTAAAAAAGTAAGAAACGATGTATAGAGAATTAAAAGCCCTTTCTAATGATCCCCCACTTGACCCTCATTCCCATTTAAAAAAATTTGGGGGATGGCACCCCCACTTAGGGGGTTGAAGATTTTGCTATGCTTTTTGCGCCAAAAGTTGTCCCCTTAGAAGCAAACTTTACCTGTTTTTGGATTTTGCCGAAAAGTTCATTACTACCCTGTAATGCCTTGCGGTACGTTTTCGATGTGCTACCCTGTGTGATCCAAAGTTCGGTCAGGTAATTTTCATTCGTGATTATTTATGTACATTTCCTATTCCTTACATTATATTTTTAACACACGTTTACTATTTCTTATTGTTATTAAAAAAACCATGAAATGATACATTTTTGATCCGGCGACTTCGCCATTATTTAGACTAAATGTTTGATGAAATAAACGTGTGTCACTTTATTTTTACTTTATTTTTTCCGAATGTCAAAATCCCTAAAACTCAATTATTATTGTTATTACATATGTATCCTGGCATGTGCTGTTTACCGTGATCTAACTATGTTAGCAATATCAACTTCAAAGGCCGCCTACACCGAGTAGGCAACCTTTGAAGGAGGAGCGGAAGAGGATTTAATGCTTTTATATTTATGATGCCACTAGCATAATTAATTTTTCAGGGGTAATTCCAAAATTGCCCGAAAGTGTTAGTGCCCCTAGCAAACCAAAGTGTGTGACATGCGTTAGCGCAGAATCTCGTGATGTCTGTATCTCCGTACTTTCAGACCTGACATAACAACTTTAGTATGCGCGCCGATTCTAAAACCCACGGATGTACGGTTGAAATTTTTGGGACTTCTTACGCTAAAAGTTCTAATCCACACGTCCTGTGTGAACATGTTAAGCTGTTCTGTATTATAATAATATTTAATAATATTTGAGAACTTTTAATAAAGTTATTTGAGCGTGTTACAGTTTTGTATCGGACTGAAAATACTAAGCACAACTGATTGACTAAATGAAAAATGACACAAGTATTTACGTTACAGGTAAGGTACTTCAATTTTCGAATAAAGAAAATTTTGACAATTTTTATGGATTGCAAGAAAATTAATATTATTGTTTAAATGTATAATTTTCTATAAAAACTAAACGAAATGGAAAGTAATATAAGGTTTCCTTTTACTAAAACATTTAAAACGCATTTTATAAAAATTTATTTTTTTATTCAGTTGAAAACTTTCACTTTAAAATAAATATTTTTAGCATAAAGAAGAATAGTTAATGTAGATATCTCAAATTTTAGCAGCAATTGAGCAATCATTTAATACACTATGTCAAGAATCTCATATCGCACAATTTAATTTATTGAATAATAATCTAGGATATAAAAATATAAAGTGTTGATTAGTTATTTTTCTTAGTTTTCAAAATTTTGAATTAAATTATTAATACATAAAAAATGTTGCAATTTATTTACATGCAATAAATTAAAATGTTTTGTAAAATCCATTAAATATACTTACTTATAATTTAATTAGTTCTTTTTTGAAACTGAAAAGAACTGAAGAAACGCTGAAAGTAAAATTACATAACTGGTCCTACTTTTAAGTTTTTCTTTTAAAAACATTAAATTCGGATGATAAAATTAATCGTAATAGTTTTTTCGTTTCGTTTCGTTTCGTTCGTTCTACAGAGATATAATGGCACTATATTTTACACTACTATTTATCCTTATTATATAAAATCTAGATAAAGTTACATCGTCCTTAATTAAATATGTCCACAATGTGACATGTGGTTGGACATCCTCAAAAATGAACTTTCATAAAGCAAATACTTATGCTTAAATGGCAAGCAATAGTAAATAAAATATTGTTTTCTAGGTGATTAAAATAATTTTGTAATTTCTAAGTGTGATATATTCCTTACTAGGTCTCAAAATATTATTTTGTGGCAAGGATTTATTTATTTATTTACTTATTTATTTACAATATTCACCTTTCTTTTCCATTTCAATCTACCCAAAACACTATTAAACAAAAGAGAAGCAAAAATATATAATTACAAAAAAATTTTGCATGTTTTATGGTCATTAATTGTAAGTAGTAAAATTGGAAGTTTATAGTTTCCATAGCATATTCAAATATTCAACCGCAGCATTTACTTGTTATAAAGATTGATGTTGTAGCCAACAAATAAAAATGTTTTCGTACATAGTCAACCGCTGGCTGTAAAACTTAAGATACCGAATGGTATTCATATATAAAGTTATTCCCCACTTTTGTGCATATTGCGTGGTTCAGGATAAAGAAACATATTCAATATATTACCTAGTTTACCGAAACTTTATTACCTCAAATAACTTGCGCCTGAAAATATACGTAATATACAGATAACCCCAAACAATGAATAAAAAGCATAATGTTAAGGTCAGATGTTTTAATTAAATAAGTATAACAAAGTTAGGGAAGCTAGAAGTAAAGGGAAGATTTCAGAAATTTTAAAAAAATCATAAGCAGAAAAATGAATGAATTTTGTAATTTTTTATCGATCTACTCTAAAAAATGTAACCTTTCTTTTTGGAGAAATAGATATATTTTTTAATTTTTAATAAGAAAGTTATAACAATTTCAAATTTGTTGTTCACCCCCCTAAACAGAGATTTTAACGAAAACCTCGAAACAGGTCAATTTAATTTTGTCAATTTGTTTACATAAATCATATTTTTAATTCTTTTTGAGTAAATATGATTTTTTTATAAATAAAAAATATAGTTTTTCTGAAATAAAAAATAAGGGTAGCAACCCCCAAACACGGAATCACTTGCGAAATATTTGTTTTTTATCATAAGTAATTTCCATTTTGTTTCATTTCAAAATATTGATTAGAACCCCAGAAATTTTGAAAAAACTGTTTTGGGGGGCGAACTTTGAGGGTGTATTTCACCCCGTAAATATGTTTTTCCGCCGATAAAAAAAATACGTGTCTCTTTACATTTTTTAGAGTAGATTGAAAAAAAATACAAAATTCATTCGTTTTTCTGCTTGTTATGATTTTTTTAAATTTCTGAAATCTTCCCTTAACTTCTAGCCTCCCTAACTCTGTTAATTTTAATAGTACAAGAAAAAGTCAAGATGCCATTTTTATGTAGAATTGTATGCTTTACAACTTTTATAAGAAACTTTTTTTTCTAGCCCTTGCCCCTTTTGAGTTATCTTGAAAAACTCCTTTGTTTTATCTTTTTTCACCCTTGGCCGGGGGTTGAACAAAAAATTACTGTCACTTATTGTTATAATATACCTCAAACTAACTTATATCAAAAATTCAGGCAAGTTGACCAAAATTTCGATTTAAAGGCTTATTTAATTGGACTAAAACAGCTGCTACAAAGAGATCTTTGTTTCCACAATTTTTCTTGGGATTCCATTCACGTATGCAATTATAAACGTTAATTAATGAAAAATAAAAATATATGAAAATAGAACTTTAATAAAAAAAAGAGGATGACATTTTGAAACGACAGTGTCAAAATCTTTTGGACATGACCATGACTAGATGCATTATAACTGTTTTCTATCTAGAAGATATTTCCCCTTCTTACTAGCTTCCTTAAAAAATATATTAAATATTATTTATATTTATTTATTTACTAAACAAACAAATACAAAGAAACTTGGTAAAAGTGGCAAATGATATAGACAGAAAACTACTATCACTTCTATTTCAGAATAGATATAAATAATGACAAAGACCAATCAGAAATAGACAATTTTTGAACATTTATTTGTCAGATAATTATATTTCGAACATCATTTTTTCAACCCAACTTTTAAAATGGATTTTTTTAAAATAATATTTATATTATAATATAAGGTGTCCTTACATTTTGAGTTACCGATCATTGGAGTCAAAATAAGATAATTTAACAGAAGTTATATCTACCCAAAGCTACTTCAGTTAGTCACCAGAGGGTGATAGGCAATCGAATTTATGTCTCCAATTACATAACTTTAAAACCATTTATCTGATTTAAATGAAATATGGTATATATTCCTTGTGCGTGTATGTTTTTTTTTAAATGGTAACTGAAGTAATTGCATTTGTAAAAATACTCCCACCCTAATAAATATGCCCGGAGCTTTTTATTTGCTGATACAGGTCCTATTATTATTTTATTATCTGAGGTATGTTATCTCATATGAATCTTTGAGAAAGTACAGTTCGAAATAATAATTACACTTTTTTTGTTATTCATTTTAAAGTAGTCCGATAATTATGTTCAGGGATACATTTCTAATAAATAATCTCGTTATGGCTATGACAAAATTGGTACAGGGATTATTTGCGTGCGGTTTTACATAGATATAATTTTATTTTAATTTTTTGTTTAGGAAATATTTTTGAAAAATTACTCCTCACTGCTGTATTTCCAATTTAACTTATTTTTACTTTAACAATTCATTTATCTAAAAAAAAATCATTTTAAAAACCATTTCCGGGTTTTACTGAATAATAAAAAGAATTTCATTATGTTGTACGGGAACATTCCGACATATGTAATACTCGACTTAATAATATCATCACTGAAATTCAAAAGAGAAATAAAATTATGAATAGTTCCAATTTCCGATTCACATTTTACTTCAAGACGGGACTTAGGATTTGACAAAACTTGAAACTTCGATAACTTTCTCTGACACAGATTTTCCACCACTTTCAATTTATGAGATCGTAAGCTGTTACAAAATTTAATATTTTATATTAAATGGATAAAGGCTCCTGCAATTAAAGAACTGTGACAAGAATCTGTCAACCAAATTGGTAATTTAATACACACCAATTTTTAATTAAGGTATTAGGTAGACGTGAGACTACAGAGAGCTTTGGAGTTCAGAATATAATTAAAAAACCTGAAATATACATATTTGTATTTTTTTATATAGTACAGTTTTATGATTGTGTTTAATTTGTTAGTAACATTCTAAACTAAATAATATACTGAAATTAACACACTGTGTTTCAGGACACGACACCGAGTAATAGTAGAGAAAAATTCATGCAATTATAATGTAGACTACAAGAAAGACAAAAATTACTATTAAAGAAAAATAAAAATCTCATTTCATAGTTATTTCATATCAAAATTAAAAATATTATCATTCAAAATTTAACTAATACATTTTAATAGAGAAGCATGTCAAAAAGATAAAGTTTAGGATCGAAGTGGAAGCATGAAAGCAAAAGAAAAATGCCACAAGAATGGCCAATTTAACAATTTTACAATTAAATAAACGTTAAATAAATTAGTACAAAAGAAAATTCAAATATTATAGTATCAGAAAAACACATAGGCTAGAAGTTTATTATAAAAATTGTCATGCAGAATGTCATATAAAAATTTCTTGTAAATTAGTTTTAAGATGTATAAAATTTACTACGCAGTTACAAAATACAAATTACGCCGTAATTTAATTAAAATAAAATTACATCGCAATATGTTGGAGAAAGTGCGCAGTTAGAAAACAATATCATGGATACAAGTGACCAATAACAAAAGGACAAATCAGAAAATTTACCTTGTAACGGAAAACAACAGAGCATCGTTGGGAAGTAAACAAGTTGGAAGAGAAACAAGTTGGTCCCAGACACAGGTGAGGGGTGCATGTTATCCCGTAGCTCCCCAAATAACATCGTAGAAAACGAGGGAACAACCAACTCACACACAAAAACCATCTTCAAGAGACG
This sequence comes from Anoplophora glabripennis, assembly GCF_000390285.2. Lineage (NCBI taxonomy): Eukaryota > Metazoa > Arthropoda > Insecta > Coleoptera > Cerambycidae > Anoplophora > Anoplophora glabripennis. Next base: position 148,463 of record NW_019416301.1, on the reverse strand, counting down.
AGTACAGCTGTCAAACCACGACTAAAAGTGAGGTTAGAGTGACGATTGAACATTCCAAAGCAGAGATAATGAAAAACGTAAGTCCAGTTGCCTAAGCATATTCTCCAAAACATAAATTAAAGTGTTGCGAATTCGAAGTAAAAACATTTTGTGAAATTGAAAACTTCATTTCAAACCATAGACAATGTCAGTGGATAAAAATTAAAATGATATTTTTGAACATTTCATAGTATAAGGATTAGTTTAGTTTCTGTGTTCTTAATATAAGTGAGTTTGTTTCGTAAAACATTTAAAACAGTATTAATTGGTTAACCAAACATTTTCTAAATCATGTTAGGTAGAGTTAAGAAATTTATCAGTTATTAAGTCATGTAAAAGTCCATAACAAATCTAGTTTCTGTGTTTCTTAAAATATTGTTCGAAATTTAAAGATGAATAATTAATAAATATCATATTGTGAAAATCGTTAAAAATTGCTTTCATTCAGTGCTACTTACTCAAATCAATAGCGATAGTAAATTTAAATAATATTGAACCGCTTCTTTGAGGTAAGAACTCATGCTGGTATTTTGAATAAGTGTTTTTTTTTGAGGGACAGTGTAGCATTGATAACTAAACATTCCTATCTACACTGTAATAAAATGTACACTGTTAATGTTATTCATGCAAGGTAAAGCTGCCGGAGGAGAGATTAGCAAAACCAAGGTAAGAAAGTACAATTCGTTGAAATTTGTCATTGTTATTGCTTAACTTTATCATGAGAACCTGCATCCAATAAAAAAATTTGATTTCAACACACACAAATTACATTCTACACAACAAAAGGCGCCCAAACGAATATTTAATCATTACACATTACAAAAATTATATACTATACCACATAATAAATACATTTAATACACAAAATACAATAAATTAAATTATACACACAAATTACAAAAATACAAAATTAAAAATAAATATTAAAATAATAATACATATACATATTTCATTCCGACTCGCATTTCCCTATGAACTAATAGGTTTGCTTTAAATCAGAACTAAACATAGGTGGAGGGGAGCAAAGGGTTGAACTTGGGTTAAAATGTTTTTTGCCTTCATATTTTCATTGTTTTTTTGCAGAAAAGTAGACTGTATCCAATTTGGAAAAATATACATTAGTCAAATAGGACAGTACATTTACAGAAGCACAGATGTCTTGAATAATAATTGTCTAGAAAAGTCAGCTGTTGGGGAAGTTATAGGGACACGCGATAGATTTAATACAAAAAATCTGGGGGAGAGAGAGATTTTAACTAATACTCTACAGTAATACAATACAAATCCGGAAGAATCGTGAACTCGTGAACAACAGGCCAGTCACACTACAAGCGTTACATCGGAACGCTCTGCACAATAACTCACAACAAATAAATTGTCATTGAGATGATTTACTCTTCAATTTTAGAGTATCTTCTGAAGATGGGAGCGATATGTCTCTCGAAACCTCAAGAAGTTTAAATCGACTGGCGCAGAAATTGTTTAATCGATAATCTTAATGATATTTCGTTTTCCGTGTCAAATACCGATTTAAAACTGCATAATTTTTAAAATGCTGTTGCACATTTTTGCACAATTCTAGAAATTTTGAATTATACATATTAAACATGAGAGTGGCCTCGAGTATTACCATTTTTAAATTTAATTGAGTTGAATTTCACATAATCTAAATCTTAATAAAATATAAAATAATTTTTTTATACCAATTAATATTCGTAATAAAATATACTGATTTTTTCTTTATCGTATATCTTCACGAACACTAAAGAATATAAATTGAAATGCCATTATTATTATTGTTGTTAATATCTGGTACGATTATAAAAATCTTTAGGACAGGTATTCTGTTGAAAAATGGGTAATTGTAAGCTACTTCCGGTAAGGAACCAGCAATGGCAATATCTTGAATTCTGATTTTATCTCCCTCGTATTCACATTTTAACAGAAAAACAATTTGCGAATACACTGTATTCGTAAATAAGAATACTAAAGAATGTTTAGTATTCATGTCCTTTTAAAACGAATATAAATATTCAGCACTCTGTTCTGGGGTTTCTGTATTGCATAAAAATAGTTGATTACTTCTTGGCCAAATTAATGAGCAGAAATTAGTTCCTATCTTGGCTATTCTGATGCAAAAGAAATGTGTTCCAAATTTTTCTGCTCAAAATATTTAGCAGTTTTTTGGAATACACTTTTGCGTTTGCAATAGTATACAACTGCAATTAAAGATCCATAAAATATTTTACACATCAGTACCTATAGATAAACATATTCGCGCAGCCACTTGTTTACAATCAGTTTGCATTGGTCACTTATTTCAAACCCATCATCCGCCTAAGAAATGCTGAAAGTATTTAAATAAGAGAAAACAGTTGGTGCTAGATCTGGACTATATGGCGGCATTATATTGCATCTTAAAGCAGATTTTTAAATCTCCGCAGCATTTATTTTATTATTTATTTACATTACCGCGAATGCAACAAGAATGAAACAACTCGCTCATTTGTTTCACTTTTTGCTTCAACGCGATAGCTTATCACCGTTATAAGATCTTCCTTTTTTTGAACATAGGGTATCAATTTGTTACAAAAGACTCATAGTGAACAACGTTTTTATAAAAAGTAATGCATTAACAGTAAATCTTACAAGATTTGCCTATAAAAATGCATACATCGCATTAGAGGAAATTTTTTATAGTGATTAAATATATCAATTTTTTTAATTATTCTTAAAATTAGTGTGACCTTAAGTAATTAATATAGACCCTGCATGACCCTCATTTCATAAAATTTGTTTCTATTGTGAAAAATTCCTAAGAAAAGCAATTCTGTATAACGGAAAGAGGACAATGAGGAAACAGGTTTTACGTAGTTGAGGAAAATTGTTGCAAATGGGCCTTTCAGGTTAAAGCAGTTGGGTTTAGATATTTGAGAAGCTTCTAGAACCTTAAGCAATGTGTTTAAACGTATTATAGAAGTTTGGTTTGTTCAGAGGTCAGAAAGCTGGTTAGACTGTTAACTAATTTGATGGAATGTAATTACAACAACTTTACATGAGTAGGTATTCGAAAAACAATTGAAGGAAGTTTGAAACAGCTTTAAAATATTGTTTATAATGCATAATGTCTATTTAACATGCACTTATATTAAAGAGTTTGAGTTTCAACTTTCAATGCTATTATTATTTCAACATTTAGTATAGAAATGTACAGGGTGAGTCATAACATATCCAAAAAAAAATGGGTAAAGATGCGGCATGAAAAGTGAAGTCAATATCGCAAACATTTTTTTGTAAAATCCTTATAGTTTCCGAGAAAAAAATTATTGAAGTTGTAATACTTTCAAGCATTGAGTACATCGTTGGACAACTGTAGTCTCTAGCGTCATTCGCAATACGCGTGAAGAGCCACGCGTATTGCGAATACTGAAATCCGAATATACAATCGTCGTTGGGATAGTGTTTACAATAGTTTTTTAGTAGTTAGTGTCAAACATGGCGTGTATAGCAACTCGGAGTTGATGGATATCGTTTTAATTTATGGACAACATTTGTATTAGGGTGAAACATTTGTGTTATGGTGAAGCAGGACGACATTTGTGTTAGTTCGTAGAAACTGAGTGAGACGGGCCCAAATGTGTTTAAACGTCGGTGGACAAAATTTTGAACAGTTGTTGTAACATCAGGTATTTCAAATTATTTTGTTAAGGACGTTCGATACATCTCTTGCGGGGCAGGCGGTGCGGGAGGGAAGCCTATGCTTATACACGGTAGTTTCGTTGTAGTACCAACCTTACATAAACTAATTTGAGTGAGCTAAATATAATATATACTAATGAAATTTATACAACACATATTAGCTTGCATATATTTTTCGTGTTTATTGCACGGCAATTAACTTTTTATTTGAATAAAAGTGTCTATTTATTTATTAAGAGCTTGTAAAATTATGGATGAAATCTGGCAACAGTGCCATTGCCATGCCGTAGTGGTAAAAGTTGGGTCAACTGTCATTACTGTCAACTGTGCTTTGCGCATATTCCGTAAACTTGATGAACATCCGATATACAAAGGAAAAGCAATATAAAATGCGTATGAAACATAATATGGATTGATGAGAAAAAGTAAAATGTGCAAACCGAGAATCCATATGATAACTATCAAGAAGCTCAGTGTATGATAGTGAGACGTCGCCTTGTCAAATTGAAGATTATGACAGAACATCTATACTGATCGTTTTGCAAAGAGATCCTTTCAATTTTTATTTCAAATTGCTATTATATTGCATTAGATCACGAAAAATTTATTTAATATTAATTATTACTACATATGTTTTCGACTGGAATAATTTTATAGTCTATAATCGAGTTATTCAAATATAACGCGTCAGTCGAAGCATTAAATACAGCGTACAGTGTTGCCATATTTCCTTTCATTGGATCAGATGTTTGTTCGAATTTGTCAAAACGTTATATATTCATTCCATTATCTCAATAATTACATTGTAAGTGCATATTTTTATTGTTTTAAAATGTTTAGTAATATTTAATTCTTTAATTACAATTTTATTTTCCCGACCCTAACCATTTTTAAGAGCAATATTCACGTTTGATTTGAAGAACCTGTGTATAAGAGCATAATTTTTAATATCATTTTTCAAAAAAACTATATTGGCAATCGATTTTTACAAGAGGCAGTTGGCATATTTATTAACAGATTTCAATGATTTTGAAAACTTTCTTACTATTTTTTTTACGGTATCGAACTCCTTAATTAAAAGCACATTAATTCATTAATTAATAATGACAATAGCGGCAAGAGCAGTTGAATTTGCTGATATAAAATAGGGGCTATAAAATTCTATTTATTCCTTTCCTTGCGAAGTTCTTTCAAGTTTTTGTCCTTTTTTATCATTCTTTGCTGCCGTGCTGGTCTCATTGTGCGAAACCAGTTTCCAGTGCCGTGCAGAAGTGTATTTTTAAATTATTTTCGAACTGCCTTTTTTGATTTTTTCTTTACAAAATTGTATTTGTAAGAGCCCCTGTACATCAAAAATTTTTTTTTGTAAGTTCTGGATCACCCAGTATGTAATTTCTATACTATCTTCAATGTAGGTAACCAATATTTTTTTACGTTTTATTGCGGAATGTTACATAAATTATTTAATCAGTTATTAATGTTTGTCTAGTATAATTTAATTTTTCTTCTTTGTTTTTGACGCACGGGGTCAAAATTTTTTTTTGTTTTAGTTTGCAATGTGGCAAGGTACCTAAAAGAACTATTTAAGGAAATACCATAAATAAATTAAGTTAAATTAGTTAATTGCAATTAGTAATTATGTAATAATTGTAATTATTTCAATGCATGCACATTTAAAATAAATCTAAGAAATATTTACCTGCTTGAGTAAAAAAGGAACAACATTCATTATTATTAAACCAAATTTTCATGAGCTTATTAGTCCGAACATTTTGGATCCGTAGAAAAAATATGTCAACCTTTTTTTACGTGCTTTGCACTGACTTTTATATTTTCTAAAGTATTGTCAGAAATATAATCTTTCATTATTCATGAATGGTGCTGGGATTTGTTGATGCGAATATATCCAGCTTAGCATTTTTTTCTTTCTTTAAAAAAAAATTTTTAACAGCTATTGAACATTTAATGTTTTAAAAGGAAAAAGTTTTAATGAAACGTGCCGACGTGCGTCGGAAGTTTTACTTTAGGCTTTTCTTCTTCTTGAAGATCAATTCATAAATTTTACAGCTTTTAAAATGACTATGGGTACCAGCTAGACAGATTAAAAGTTCAAGCAGTTTGCTTAAAAGCAAATACGTAATTCCATCAGTCTACCTTATTTGTTTTAATGCTTTTTCAATGCACAACATGAAGTTGGTAGAAGTTGAGGCAAATACCATGCAAATTTATAAATAACGAACACTTTTTATTAAAATATGTGTAGGTTTCTTGAATAGTCTTATGGAATAGCAACAACTTTTGAATTTCGAATATAAAATATGCCGGAAATCAAATTTTATAATGAAGAAAATATCAGTTTGTGCATATATAATGCAGTTGCAGTTGCAGCTGTGTTTTCTAGAACTGGTGAGAGACAAACATTTTCGCTGTATTACCTACTAATGACCAAAGATGGATCAGAAATAAATTAGGAAAAAGTTATTATGATTAGTTAGAAACGAACATTTAAATATCAATTTATTGGCAGACAATATCCTCTGATTTTAAAAGCTAAGATATTTAAAAAATAACAGCAAATTTAAAATTTTGAGATACAAATAAACAAATTTTTCATGAATTCCTCGATAGCACGACAGACACTGTGCCCAATCAATAATTTCCTGATCAAGCAACTTTCACGACCATCGTCTTCTACATCCTCTTCAACGTTATATTGAGGCATCATCCAATACTTCATAGCTTCTGTAATTCAATTTAAATTCAAAGATTTTGTTTATTCAAATGTCTTCGCCAGTAATTCTTATCTAGTTGGTGCGAAATAATTTTTCTGAATGGTAAAACATTTTTCTGATTGAATATTTTATTTTCGGCAACAAATAGGAATGGTTTTTTTTATTCTTTTAATGATAATTCTTGTTTTTGAAGCATTCTATAAAGGACTGGGCAAAGTTCTAGATTTTTGGCACTGCATAGTCTGTACACAAAAGAAACCATATTATAATAATTATATAATTATCATATTTTCCACATGTGACCAGAAGAAAATGTGGATTTGAATTCTTAATTGGCTTACAATTTCTGCCACCTACTCTCGAAATAAATGAAATAGACCCCTGAGTTTGGAAATCGATATTAAGAAAACGCAGAGGGGAAAAAACTGGAATTTGGATCATATAATTATAGCCTCACTATTACTCTATTCTATGGTAAACTTTCAGTTAGTTTCATTACCCTATTTTATAGTTGAAAATGTTGAAAAAATCAAGGTTTTCTGCCTACAAAATAGATACCTCTCACTTTAACTCGTCGTAATTTGTTAATTGATAAAAAAATTCCAAATTTTTATTGACTATATGTCAAACTACTGTCTTTAGTACTATGAAGGTCATTTGTCTTAAAAGCTCTTCTTTTTTTATTTTTAAGCAAAACAGAAAGGAGTGCTATTTCCGTAAATATTGCGTTCTTTAAATAAAGAAAAAGACTGTAAACAACGATCTGAAAAAATTTGTTAAAGTTATAAATATGATATTCTTAAAGACACAATTGGACCAAACAGAATACTATTTATACATAAATAACATTAAGGATAACATAAATGTGCCACTTACTGCTCAATAACAATTTTAAAAATATGTTGTGCAAAACCATACTTATCGTATCAACTCCAACGTCACATATGAGTATTGTATAATGATGAAAATGTAATATTGACAGTTGGTAGAAGGAAGCGCAAAAAGCAAACGCCTAGGTGGGGAATTCTGAAAGGAAGCCTAGATAGTTGAAGTGAGAACAGTGTGGATATGGGTAGTAAGACGATCGGTGCACGGTGAAAATATATAAGTAGTGAAAAATCAAAGTTTTTAACTCGTATTAATTAGCAGGTAATATTCTTTAAGTACTTTGTTGTTAATTGTTCTATGTAATCTTATGATTGTGATGATTATAGACGTTTCATGATAATAATTCTGTATACGTTTAGCCTTCATTGTCTTATGCTCAGGGGCGTATATTTTTCTAACGTAAAATTGTTACAATTATTATTAAAGATTGCTCATTATTTATTACATGTTAAAATATGTATATATTGTCGTGACTGCCCGGTTATTGCAATAACAACTCCTTTGTTTCACATTTAACTTGTTTTGTCATGATTACGTTGTTCGAAAAACAAGTAATAAAGCATTTCTTGTGCTCACTTTATATCATACGCATATAAGAGCTTTGTTGAATTTACTAACATTTTCGCCCGTGAAGAATAAATCTGTAAAGAGAATTATTAAATACAAAAATTGCTAAAATAGATCTTCCGAAATCTCAACTCATAGCTGGATTGCCTCCCGTATGGGACTCCAATACCTTGTGTCATTGTTATTTATCTGTTATATATTTGTATGAACTCTTATTGTCAATTTTATTGTATTTACTTGACGTTTTCCATGCATTGTATTATGTCTTATTTATATTTGGGTAGTTAGAGCAACGATCGTGGGTTTCTCCGCCATGCTCTTTCCCCGCAGGAGCTCTAGATGAGCCTGGCACTCTCATTTTATGTTAAATTTAATTTGAAGACTGTTGTACGTAAATAATAAAGTTAGGTGTATCTACTCTGCTTTTGTTTTATAAAATTAAACCATACTTCCCCTCTTTAAAGTTAGTAGCCAGCTCCTTTCCGTTAATTAAAAATAGATGTATACAACGTAGGAATTCCTTATGACGATCACATATTTTTGGTCACAATTACGTTTATTCTTTTTTTTATCGAACCCGGGGTTGTTATACTACAATGTTTTCTTGGGATTACCCAAAAATATTTTTTTGCGGTATCGTTTGAAATCTTACTTCATACGATTATGCTGGATGTAAGTAAAAATCCAATGACTCATCTGTACGCAAGAAATTACTTATAGTAATGGTTACTTCTACCCGTTGCAACGAGAGGAAATTATGCAGGAAATACCTTTTCTAGTATTATACGTAATTGCATTTTTGTAGCTTTCTCCATATTTAAGCAAAGATTAAAAACAAATTTATTCTCAATATTGTGTTCGTTAGGTAACCGTTCATTCAGATGGTATGATATGGCACGATAATTTATTTGAAACGGTTGTTAAATTGAATCGAATTGAAAACTATCTTATGAACATGTAGACTGAAAACTATCCGTCACTACGCCAATAGATATTTTCGTCGATTCAACAAAATACCAGAATCCGTACCATATGAATGGATAGTAATTAATTCCTTAGTGGAATGGTACGAATATATTAAAAAATATATCATAATTCATCATCCTTTACCATTTACTGAGCTTCAAAATCTTACTTTCCATCACAGTAAGTTTCAAATACTTGAGCTTTTCCGTTCATAATAAATTAATTTGATGTTACTTTTGTCAATGCATGGTTGTATTTATAATGTCATCAGTATTATTACTTGGACACATCTATGGAATGTAAGCGGCTTGATGCGGAGTTAAGTACAAATTATAAGTGCTTTTTAACTTTCAAAGAAAGAAGTGCTTACGTGAAATGTCAGAAACTTACTGACCCAAACCGAATGAATGAAATTGATATAATTTCATAACAAGAAATGAGGAGAGTCGTCTTTATAGGAGATAGAAGAAATTGTTTTAGAACATAGCTGATGTATTATAAAATTTACGAGTATATTATTCTTCCCGTAACAAATTCTTTTTATCACTTAGCTATATCCTGTACATCGAAAATACTCCAAATAATCAACCAACAAGTGACACCTTTAAATCAACCCTTGGAAGAGTCACAAACATTTATCTCTTTGAGGAATTGGGAATTGAAGAATATGTACGATCTTGAGACTATCGTTGGACTGAATTATAGTTATTGCTGAAATTTATAAACATCAGGCATTAGAAATTAGGGAACCGAAAAAATAAAGAAAAATATAGTTTGGCGAACAAAGTTTGAAATAATAACAAAACAACAGTGTGATTAAAAAAAAATAAAATTTGAGGTGATGTACTTTTGTCTAAAAAGAAAAGGAAAACTGGCAGAGGGACTTCATATTGGTGATTCTATATATTTCGATATTGCCTTTTGCTTTTCCATTGGGAAAATGAATAATCAAAATTTTCTATCAGAGGTGCAAGACAACTCTGATCCAATGAGTGTTATACATCTTGGTATTCATATTATGACAGTCTCAACATCTTATATCGAAAAGATCCATACTCGTAGATGTTATAACAATTTTATCATATAGATCTCGTCAGTTTCTCTTTTAACATCGTTAAATTTAAAACATTATGGACACTAAAACTAGATTAGGATGATTCAATTCCGCCTGAATTCTGATTGTTATACTTGGTACGTCACAAGCTCTGTACAGTTCCATAAGTTTGTCCTCCAATACCAGTTTATTTAAAATCTAAAATACAGTCCACTCCGTCAAAAGTATTTTCCAAAAAGTACCCTAAGAAAGAATTTTGAACCTCCCATAGTCATTAATTGTAGTAGCTAATGTGACAGAAATAGAAGTTGTCTTTAAAATCGTTGCTGCAGCAGTAAGCACGTTCTAACTAGTCATCAAATGCGACGTGGGATATTTTATGGAAGGTCCCTACTGCTATCTAATCGAATCCTATATATGCTGCTCAGTTTCCAATTTACCCGCGCCTTATAATGATAATTATCATTCAGACGCTAGCTTTTACAATAAATAGTGTATACGCATTGAGTTATTATAGTGTAGTCTATATTGAAGGATATGTAAAGCTTATAAGAATAATGCGTAATAATTATAATAATGTAGTTGTTGTAAAAGGAATCATGTGGTACAGACTAATCATTTCTAACAATTAAACTCAGTTATATAAATTTCGGTTGTCGCTAACCTTTCTGCTTTTTTTGTTTACGATTTTTTCAGTTCAGCTCCTACTGAAGATGTCACCAATCTTATTTAACGAAATTTGAAACCAAAGAGCTTTTGATAATGCGGTTGTTGTGAAAGTGTTTTGACAGGATTGGATATTAAAATAACTTAAAATATTGAATGCTTAAGCATTTCCAATATTCATTTAAATTTGTAAACAGTTTGTAAAAAGGGAAACCTGTTGGAAACTGGAGAGAGTGAATTTAGGTGTTAAGAATCGTTTGACTTGTATTAATAAAGATTAGTTTATTTTATTTTTAGAATATGTAGTTTGTATAACACAATCTTTATGAATCTAACAAACTTAAGTGAAAAATGTATTTACATTGATCTGCTTTATTTCTGTTTTTATTAGTTACAGTTCAGTGGAAAATGTATATATAAAATTGACCTTTAGTTGAGAATACAATAAAATTATTTTGTGACAAGAATGTGTTAAAAGTTTTGGATTCAAAGAAATATATTCTTTAAATTATATCAGCTTTAGAAATATTTCGTCTGTTTTTCTGCTTACTTCGTAAAAATCTTTTCAGAAGTATATATTTGTATACAGTTCTCAAGTTTTTAATTTTACGCCTTTCTGAAGTATACCTAATCCTAAGTTGAAAAAATTAAAGGTCAAATTAGATGACATATTGATTTAATATTTAAAGGCACATTTATAAACCTGTTCCAGTAACATTCATAATGCTGAAAATTAAAAAGAAATTTGTTGAAACAGGAAAAAAAGAAATATATTATTTATCAAATGCCTAGTACTGTTTTACTTGAATTATACCTTAAAAGAGAAAATAAAAAGAAATAGTTTTTTATCTGACAGAGGATTAAAAAAATGCATAATACAAAATTGTAGAATTTTTCTATATAAGTTTCTAAAGACACATTTTTGTGGCAATCGTTTCTAAAAAGGAAATTGATATTTGATATGTGACGGAAAAGTCCTAAAAGTGAATTTTTCTTATCAACTGAATTAATATTTTCAAATAATGACTGTGTATTATACAACGTGTCGGAAAAATACATGGACAACATTTGACAAGAAATTCCTTAGTTCAGAATAATCCTGTTTATGTCAACTTAATTATATACAAAATCGCTTAATTCGATCGCTAGAGTATTTCAAAGTTCATGAAAAATGTCATAGCACTTTTAGCAATAATTATAATGTGTATATTACATCCTGCCAACAGCAGTTATTTTCAGTGATAAAAACTGTTCAATATAAGACTTCCCCTCAAGCACCATAATTTTATTAAATTAAATAAAGGAGTTTTGCAATGGTGTCAAAATAAAAAAAATAAATTTTTTAATTATACGTTCTCTACATTTACAAATTTGTATAGAATACCTACCTAAGGGTGTAGTGATAGAAAATTTGATAGATTTATCTCGTATAGTAATGGTAGTAATGGAGATAAGGTCAAAATAGTCAAATCTTCCTTATTAGAACTACGCCCATCAAAATTAATATCATTAAGAATAATAAGAAACTAATATGTTTCAATATACAAAATACAACATTTTGGTGCTGCTTAAAAATTCACAGTTTTTAACATTTTTTTCTTCTTCTTTTCTTTCCATAATTTATTTCCTGTTATTTGTGTGCAATATACAGGGATGGCCAGAAATACGGAATAAAATTCATATCTTTTGAATTAGTTATTTTTTTTAAAACGCCGAAACACGTTAACTGATTTTGATTTTTTCCCATCTTTCGGTTATATAATTAATTTTTCTTCAACCCCCTAACCCCAGCTACACCTACTTTTTTTTTCAAATGGAAACATAAAGCATGAGGGGGCTCGTTGAAAAGCTTATAGAAAACCGAATCCAGCCATACCAAATAAACAAGTTTTATTTGTTCAATAACAAGTTTTTTTTTCATTTAGAAATTGAAACAACTAAATAATTTACAAAAATAAACTCAATGTCGCAAATGCTGAAAATGTCCTCCATTCACTATTTGGCATTCTCCAAGACGATAGTAAAAGCTGTCCACAGCATTCTGAATGACTTCAGCTGGTAAATTATGCATCTCCGCCCTAATCTTGTTCTTTAAATTCTCAATATTATCCGGTCTGTCCTGGTAGACTCTTTCTTTCAAATATCCCCAAAGAAAATAATCCAGGGGTGTTAAGTCGGGGGATCTTGGCGGCCATTCAACTGTACCCCGTCTACCAATCCAGCGATTTGGAAACATTTCATCTAAGTATCTTCGAACATCAATACCAAAATGTGGGGGAGCGCCATCTTGTTGGAACCAAATTCTTTCATTCGGTATATCTGGATCAATTTCATGAGGGAAAATCACAGCTAGAGCAGGTATCAGGTCAAATGTTAGGAAATCCAGGTAGCGTGCGGCAGTAAGATTTTCTTCAAAAAAGAATGGGCCCAAGATTCTGTTGTTGATGATACCTGCCCATACATTAACTTTTTGTGGATGCTGCGTATGCGATTCGCATGTCCAGTGTGGATTTTCCTGGGACCAAAAGCGATAGTTGTGCCTGTTAACCACTCCATTTAAATAAAACGTAGCTTCATCCGAAAAAAGTACGTCTCGTTGAAAACCATTATTGTCGTCACACCGTCTCATCATTTCCTCACAAAATTGTAATCGCCTATCATAATCGTCTTCCAAAAGCTCTTGGACAAGACATACCTTATAGGGGTGGTATTTCTCTTGTTTCAGAAACATTCGAATTGCAGTTCGAGAAGCATCGTGATTGCGGGCCAATGAAACAGTTGAAGTATGAGGATTTTCAACAAGTTCTAATGCAATGTCTAATTTCTTTTCTTCATTCAAAGCACGTGCCCGTCCAGTTTTGGGCAAAGTCTGTACTGTACCGTGTTCCTCAAATTTGTGAAATATTTTACTAACTGTCCCTTGCGAGATTTGGTTTTCGGGATATTTCGCATTAAATAAATCGCGCACTTCAGCCTGACTTCTTATTTTGTCTCCACATCCAAGCAATATCAAGATTTCGATGCGTTGCCTTTCCGACAATACCATTGCAATTCAGTAAATAACTTGATTTTGACACAATAGTAACGTTTCGAACTCCAATTTACAACTAAAGCGAAAAATTAACCAGAAAGCCTGGCAAGTAAGTGGTACCAAAAAAACGCAACATAAAAAATATATCTTTTTTGCGTTAGCAGTGATAGGTACAGTTTCAAATTCTTTATTTTATTCTGTGCAAATTCATGGAGGATAACACTGAAGATAATTAAATTTTATTTCACTTGTTAAGTAGGTGTTTTATACAACCCTAAAAACCTTGCTATTGAAAAAATAAAACTTGTTTATTTGGTATGGCTGGATTCGGTTTTCTATAAGCTTTTCAACGAGCCCCCTCATGCCTTATGTTTCCATTTGAAAAAAAAAGTAGGGGTAGCTGGGGGTTAGGGGGTTGAAGAAAAATTAATTATTATATAACCGAAAGATGGGAAAAAATCAAAATCAGTTAACGTGTTTCGGCGTTTTAAAAATATTAACTCATTCAAAGGATATGAATTTTATTCCGTATTTCTGGCCATCCCTGCATAGAGAAACATGGTTTATAATATGTAATATAAAGTTACATTATATTCCAAATTCGAATGAAATTCTTTTTCAAATGTGTGGCTCTTTTCTTCAATGGGTGCAAATAAGGGGCGCCCCCACTGCACTCCTGTGGACGATCGAGCTGGATTCAAAAAATTAATCAAGCAAAGACATTGGAAATATACTTATTGTCTAATATTTATGCGCTATTTGTAAATATAATTTCATTTACCAATACTAACCTATCTTAAGTAACTTTTTGAACTTCTTGCATATTTTTATTAGTAGATTGACATCATAATATAGGTACATTTTTGTGGACGGTTACTTGAGGTGGACTAAATACGTCCGGTGATGTAAGATGCGCGTCGTTATGGCGATTTTCGCGGAAAGGGAAATCTAGGTCCTCGACCTCGTCAAAGGAACCGACATTAAGTCGATCTAGTGTATATTCTGTATAGCACTACAAATGCAGTAGCCACTTTTATTTCAACCTCAAAAATGTTTGAGTAGTGTTGATATTTTAAATAATGCATAAATTGCGTTATCTACTAATTTTGCTTTAAGTTTTTTTGTCATTTTCACCATATGATTAAAAATTACAAGAACTAAATGTTCTGCATATGCAGTGGTGACACATCCGAGCAAGATAAAATGTGACTAAAGTAAAAATATGATTTCTTTGTGCTTGCCTTCTTTTGCATTTAGTCGTATACACAGTCTGTTTGATTATAAAGGCCCGGGATTTTTTTTTTCGTCACAGATGTGTGGTGACAATATTTTTTTAAATAGGATTGATAAATTTTTTGCACGTTTTGATAGATTTTTTATTCTCTTTCCAGCCATATGAATTTTGTATGCGTTTGCATAAAGAAATTTTTGAGAAAAAATGAGAAAACTTTGAGCCTTTGACTTTAGTTTACGGTACTCGCTTTCTAAATCATACAAAATAGAAGACGCTGGAAAAACAATTTTACATACTGTTACCTGTCACATCACAAAATATCGATGACGTGACCACTCATCACCACATATTGGTCTGTTTGTAATAATTGTTGTCACATTTCAAGTTTAACTTATAACAAAATGAAGAAAATGAAGAAGTTGACATGCTGCAGGTTTACTATGAATGTAGAAACAACAGTGTTGCAACTTTACAATTACATCGATAACGTTACCATAATAGGATTTCCCCTAACAGAAGAAAGTTTAGTAAATTTGAAGCAAATCGAATACAGTATGGAAGGAAGAAGACGAGAGTTTCTTTAGATATGCTTGCAATGAAAATTAAGAATTAGGTGTACTATTAAGAGTGGGGACCGCCTAGCCGGGTGTCTTGGCCGGTGGATTTCGATCTGCCGAGGTAAGCATCACGGACGCAGGCTGCAACTTGGATGGGTGACCTAAGGCAGGCTCGGGGACGTGGCTGTGGCAGCCTACCAGAGACCTGGGTCGCTCAACATTTTCCGCATGCGTGTGGTCCCCGATAAATGGTAATGAGAACAGAGCAAAGAAAATCTCTGTAACTCAAGACCATGCTATCATACATAAACTGTACGAGACTTTGCCACCAAGCCACCCGTGTAGTAAATAGGATGGTTTGAAGAAAAGTACTCGAGTAATAAAGTGCCGCGGTGGAAAAACAATTCCACCACCCTCCGACATACATACATACATACATACATACATACATACATACATACATACATACATACATACATACATACATACATACATACATACATACTATTAAGATTGCAAAAAAAATCCGAATACTTCCATACGGGAATTAGCCGGGAATCATAAAAATTTAACGGAATACTATCTATATAAAATTCTACATAAGCATAAATTGTTTCCTTATATGGTGAATTTGCTTCAACATCTTCATGAATATGAGTTTGAACAAAGAATACAGTTTTGTCGCTGGTACTTAAATAATGCAAATAATAATCCCAACTTTCCAAAAATTATTTTATGGACAGATGAAACTAATTTTCTCAATAACAGCTTGTTAAACTGAAATACATCATACCATTGGAACCATGATAATTCTAGAATTATAAGAGAAATAAATTTTCAAAATCGATTTCACATTAATGTGTGGTGTGGTATGCTAGGTTCAAAAATATCAGTGCCATACTTCTTTGATGGTTCTTTAACTGGTGAACAGTATAACAATTTTTTGAGAGATCAGTTATTTGGAAGAAATAACAGTTAATGAGTAGGTACGTCCATATTATTTTCTAGCAAAACAGTGCATCTCCACATAATGACCAAATATCCAAAAATTTCGTTATGCAAAAGCAAATTTCATTTTGCTGGAAAGAGAATAAAAAAAATCGTGCAAACATATTTATATACCTAGTTCCACTTGAAAAAATATCGATGACGTCACCACTCATCTGCAGTGTGACGAAAAAAAAAATTGTGCTTCAATAACGTCCTTTTTAAAAATATATATACTTTACAGGGTGTCCAAAATTGGGCAATCGAGTTATAGATCGAGGCCTTTATAATCAGACTGTATACATACTCCTTTCGAACTAGTTATATTATCTTAAATAACATTTAATGAAAATTAGATAAACTTTATAATATACATTATATTTGAACAACCACAATACTCTCGGGAATGAACTCCATCTGGCCCTCCAAACATTTCCCAAATTAGACTTGGCAAACCGCATTTACTATTTCATGAAGTTTAAGAACAACATAGATAAAGTAGCAACAAAGTTTTTGGTAAACCTACATATCGAACTACATCGAGAAATATTTCAGTATATTATTTTCTACTTTGCTTTTGAAAATCATAGATATCTGAGAGTGTAGTAAGCAGATCCGGATGTTTGAATTATTCATTTCCCAACAGGATACTTTACCTTCTGCCTGAGCTGTAAAATAAATATTATTTCCCTCTTTTTTTTTCTCGCAGGCAATTTTCTCACGTGTTCGAAAAAATGTAGATTCCTGGCAAATCTAGGAGTTTTGCAGGAATTGTATGTGTTAATTGGATGAAGTTTTTTAATTAAAAAAATATGTCGATAAATTATTAAGTTTCTACGTGAATATATTGATTAATTTCATGTTAATTTTTTTTATTATACGGGGTGTAATAAAAATAAATAGACAAATTTCAAGGACAAATAGAACTTGAAAATGTAGTAATTATATAAAAAATTATTTACAATGCTTTATTAAAGAATTATGGTAGGTATTGAGGATCGATTATTCTATAATATTTTCCTATAATATCCAATTCAACCCTTTTTTCTATAAAATGTAAACGAAAGACCTGCTTTATGTTAAACTTAATCTAGTCTGATATACAGATCCTTCATAAATGTTCACGAGCTGCGAGTCCGCCGAGCTTACGCAACCAATATTGCAGAGCTGGTAATGGTAACGAAAAAGCCTAAATCTTGGCGTCACCAATATTAATGATTCGTTTACAATCAATAATGACAAACTGTTACGTGATCGATGGTTGAAAAGAATCTGGTGAAAAATTACACCAATCACAGCTGGTGATGTTATCTTGATCCTATTGTTTTAATAAAATTTTTAATTTTACCGAAATTTATTTAATTGCCAACATAAATAAAATAAAATTACTGTTCTATACAAAATTACTGGTCACGTGACTTGTAATTATTTGCGAAGGCTGTGTACCAAGGTCCAAAGACAGGTACAGAAGCTGGGATAAATATATGAGGTTTAGGAAAGGATTGGTGTCATCTTCTAGATGATTGCTACTGAGCACTTGGTAATAAAATTCCACAGGTGGCATCGGTGTAAAGTCTAGATTGGTAGGGATTGTTTGAGTTTTTAGTAAGACTAGAAATTCAAAAGTCAAAAAGCTGATTAGTGAACAAAAAGACTCATTTACAACCTCACGAGAGCTCGAACATCTCTGCGGCACTAGTTAGGTTTCTTCCGTGAAGTTGTTCCAAATAGTAGCAACATTAAAATAATAGTTCCTTATTCGAATAAAATAACACGTTTCCCTTTAAAATTACAATATGAATTGAATGGTGAATATGAAACGGTAATCTAGAGTTCTTGAAGTTTTGAGAGACTGCCTTCTAAGTGTAGAGATTAAGTCCTCTGGCTGGTATTATATTCGCTGTGTACACTGACACATGACCATTGGCCCGTGTTGTTCCGGTCATTGACTTTTGCGAATAAGTCGTTTCCAATTAGTTCTAATCCCTCCTCTAGATAGAAATTATATCAAATCTGTATTTCTGTCTTAACCAAAAGTTTTAGAGGAATCTTAACATAATTATGATATGTTAGGTCCTGTATCTGCCCTGTGGTATGAACCTGTTATTCTTCAAATGACACTAGTAACCTCGTATCCAAAGAACTGAGAGAAGTGTGAGCAAGGAAGCTTTTGGACTTTGTCAGAAGGACAAAACTACTTGCTGAATAGGACTAGTAGTGGGACGCACAATAGGCCTAATTAGGCCGCGGTGTCATGGGATTTATTAGGACCAACCACTAGAAAAGAAGAAGAAGAAGTAACCTCATATGGTCGTATTTTTCTTATTATCCAAACTTTCGTACGTGTACATGAATGCTGTACACACTGAGATCTTGAAGTAGAACTTTCTTGTACCTCATCTTGGGAAAGGTTGTTCGTTAAGTATTATGGTGGTATATTGCATTTCTTAAAGATGCAGAGTATGTTGTCAGGTAGTTGCACACGTTTGCCAAGTAAAATTTTCATGCCTGTCTTCCGCTTACTATACCTATTAATATTTATTATATGTGTACTCATACAGTAAAGATAATTTATTTATTTATTTATTTAATTAGAAACAAACAGGTTATAAACCTATTTGTTATATACGAATGGTTTTAAGGCTTCCCCAGCCCGTGGATTTTGGAGTTGTTATATCGTGACCTACACCTGGTAGCTACCAGTTACATGGGCACCCACAACAAAAGGAACTGAAATCGACATCAAGGCGGGTCTAGCTGTTGTAACAGTGGGTTCACCCCCATACAGCCTAGCCCGAAAACAACAAGGGTAAGTTAATGTTTCCCAGCTAAAGATAAGGAAGTGCAATGAAAATCTATAACCAGCGGCAATCATATACATATTGATGCGAACTATAAGGTCACTGAAATGTAGAATAGATTTATGGATGTTTACAATGGAAAAGGCTGAAATATCTATTTACTTTATTTCAAAATATTGAATTTCTTTATAAAATTGACCTGTATCCCCCAACCCAAAATAAATGACAAGAAATAGTATTTAGAAAGTGACAAATCAAAGACGTAAAATTTTATATATACAATGTGGATATATTGTGTGTTATTGTTTATTTGTGAAATTTTCACTGACTTACTTTTTTTATTGGATAATGGATAGGATCTGTAAAAGGGTTGATTTATAAATTTTAGTTTTGTCTCAACAGAAGTACCTTACACTGAGAGAGTCTTTTCCACAATATAATTTTCTACTTTGCGGTGTTCTAAGAGATATTTCTAGTATGGAGAAACTAAATTTATAAAATCAGCCTTTTAACCGATCCTTTTGTTGCAATGCGTTGCTTGTTAAAAACGTTTTCTTTTCAGTGTGACAAATAAAAATGGAAGTTACAGTTCTTCGCCACGTGAATAAACCTGGTACAAACTAGAAAATATCATTCCCCGAATAGAATAAAAACATGCTTATTCTAATTCTAATTCTGGGATTATAAACAGCTTTTCCCCCAAAAAAAACAAGATTGTGTGTTTAAGTACTTACCAAACCGTCAAGACTTATATAACTTTGTGGGGGTTAAACGGGCATTAAATAGATAATTCATCGTTTATTTTATCTAAATTCTCGCATCTATCGTGTTCCAAATAAATGTAATTTCAACATGTCTCGATAATATTTTCTTAGAAGCGAGACCAATCTTTGCTTTTATTTTTTGACTAACACTTCCCGAGTTCCTATTAATTTTGTCTTAGTCTTATTAATTCGGAAAATAATTCTAATCTTCTATAATTCCTAGATGCATTTGCTGGTATTTAACATTGCACCAAAATTTTATCGGTGTTGCTTCAGTTTCTTGCACACGTAACAATTTAATTGCCATTTAGTACGGCTCTTATTTTATAGGGGTTTTATGGAAGATGTTTGTAGACTAATTAGTTTTCAGTGAGGTGTGTCTAAAACCAAATGTATTTCCAGATTGCAATTTATTAAATAACCTTGTATAATTAAAATGCGTCATTATCTACCTTGTAGCTATAACAAAATATTATTCATACCTACTTGTTTCATCCCTTGCTTCCCTTCCTTCCTTAATTTTCTTTTCGTACTTTTCTACTTTAACGATACAGAATTATCCAAATTCTAGTTGTAATAATAAATTTTTATTATAGAGGAAAGTTCTCACTGAATATTTCTTTTTCACTGTTTTGTAGAGGGTTTTGAAGGTATATGAACTAGTGACAAAGGCCACTCTTCTATCTCACTTTTTTCGACATTGCTGTTCTTTCCTTTAAGGAAAATGGGAAGAAACGTCTATTACATTTAGTGCCGTATTCTTCATTGACGCAAAAATAATAAATTTTAAATTCCGCCTAATTAGAAAGTCATGTAAAGTGTTCCTCAATTGTTTTTGTACGAAGCAACTTTACCGATTTGACATGTGATAAAATCTGTAAAATTACAATATGATATAATATTGTATTATTCATATTGAACTGACGTGAAAATATTTCGAATTGCTCGAATTTCTAAAATAATATGGAAAAATAAACTGAAAAAAAAAACGTGTGAATTTCATTATTAATTTAAACGTTGAGGAAAACGTGAAAAAAATTGAATGAATGATTTATTTCTCTCATTTATTCATGTACTTTCCCTATGCCATAATATGAAAAAGTAGAAAAAATACAGAGAATGATCTTTTCTGATTGGCCGCAAAGAAATGGCAATTTTGCCAGTTCGACGCCAAAGTTTTATAATTCTGTCTTCAGGAGTTTGTTGAAAAGGTTTAAACCACTATATAATTGTGTTAGAAGTACGCGTTTCTATCCAATATTCACCTGTTTATCTGTCACATGTAGTATACAATGTTCTGATTGCATTTAGAATTCTAATAAGGAGTAAGGCGCATTTTTTCAGTGTGTAAGGTTTAATACAGGACTTCTACTAGCACCCGCTTGGATTGCTCAATTTTGTCATTGTATATGTAGCTACAGTTCATCGTGAGATGCCATGTATGTACATTTATCGTATTTATTCAAATTCTTTTTCTCAGTCACCTCCAAATCAAAAATATGTTGATACATACATTCATCGATTCGTCGATTGAAGTTTCGTTCATCAGGAAAATAATTGCAGCAGAAACTCGATTAACTCACCCTTAGTATAACGCTGATTACTGGTTGATGTTTAATTAATTTCAACGCGTCGTATTCAAAACAGCTGCAGTAAAAATATTGGCCACTGTATTGGTTTTTAAACGTGGGTCGAATTTAAACTTTCTAATTAGTATTCTGTAAGGGATTGTTCTTCGACACATCCTCACGTTCAAATTGACAGGACGAAGTTCCTTTTTAGCAGCTAATCACTAATTAACTTAAAGAATATAATTAATTATCCCTAATTGCCATCCTGTCGTAAAAATGAAAATAATTTAATCAAACAGAAAAAATGGTAGGTACGTTAAGGGTTAATGCCTACTTTATTTCTAAATAATTTTTTTTCACAGAAAATTTTGATCCGGAATTTAAAATTGTTGTGTTATCAGCTTCCTGATATGCTTTTGTTATATACAGTGGAATAAATAGCTTTAGTTGATCATTCTTTGGATAATTATAAACCAAAAAAACGTATTATAAATCTTAGACTAATGAAACAGGGACACAAAATAAAAAAAATGGGTTTCGCCGTGGACTAGATCAGTGTTTCCAATCGTAACATCAAGGCAGCCCTCTCTAGACAGTGGTTCTTTTATATTTGAAACTGACTTAAGTAGTTAGTGATTGGAATAATATTCGAATTCATGAATTCATTGTATCATAATCTCATAGCTTCATGACCTCATAACTGCGTAACCGCATAACCCGGGATTTGGGAAAATGTAGAACCATGAAACTCTGTGAGAACATCACCGTGAGTTGACTGGCTTCCATGACCTTATAACCCAATAACCCCATAACCCTAGGTGTGCGGGGATGTATAACCACGAAACTGAGGAATTGAGTCTGCCTGGAATAGTCAGTTATTTGAAAAACATTCGAAATTATGGTCTCATAAATGGTAATGAGAACAGAGCAAGAAATCTCTGTAACTCAAGACCATGCTATCATACATAAACTGTACGAGACTTTGCCACCAAGCCACCTGCGTAGTAAATATGATGGTTTGAAGAAAAGTACTCGAGTAATGAAGGAGGGTGTACAAGGGGCGTAATAAGGCCTAAGTGCCGCGGTGGAAGACAATTCCACCACCCCTCCGACATACATACATACATACATACATACATGGTCTCATTGTACCATAAGCCCGTAGCTTCTCAACCCCGTAATGAATTAAATCGGTAACCATGAAGACCTGTAGGATACATGGATGGAATGTGAGTTGGTGGCTTCCATAACTTCATAACCATAGGCGTGTGAAAATGCTTACACGGTTACGGGGTTATAAGAGCACGTAAGTTAGGGTTACGGGTTACGAATTCCAATAATTTCAGTCATTGGTTACTCAAGTTGGCTTGAAAGCTGCATTCTAGAGCAGTTTCGTGATGTTAGAACAGCGGGTGGGTGACTTTGTAACACAAATGTGAATGCCCCTAATAATGGACTTATAGGTATTTGCATGTCCCAAGTTAAGGGATTATGGAGTTACCCCAGGATTACAGACTTAATTCTTCAGAATTTTGTGGTCCTCGCACATCTAGGATTATAGGGTTATGGGGTTATGGGGTTTTGGGGCCATTGGGTTATTGGATTATGGAAATCAGTCAACAAGTTATGGGGTTAAGGGGTTACGGGATTACGGGGTCATGAAGCTATGGGGTTATGGTGCAATGAGATAATGAATTTATTATTCCAATTACTAACTACTCACATCAGTGTGAAATTTCGAAAATGTCTAGGTGAATGTTTTAATATTAGGAATCGAATTCAGCGGGTCAAAGTACTATTGGATACACTTGTCTGACCTACGGCCTAACCCACTTTTTTGTGGCACTGTGTAATATATATAATTAAAGACAAACATTCACCGAATTGGTATGCAAATCTGGAAACTAGCGACGGCTTAAGTAACAATTTAAGTTTTTTTAATAACCTCTAGTACTATTATGAGAGTTGTTTATAAAACCATTGATAAATCCATATTTTTGTGACAGTAATCATAGCAGGTTAATAAAACCAAGAAAAGTGTCCAAAGAATAACGATCTCTAGAAGGTTGTCAAAGCCAAATGCTTAATTAAAGCTATTATAAAACTTATCTTCTTTGCGAGAAACTCTCTGTTGCTGCTGCACAGGCTGTTAAAACCTATAATAAGGGCATTAGTCTTAAACGAAAGGTTTTATTGACGCTTTGATGGTACTATGAATCCTTTAATAATGATTATTAAAACTATTTTATTTTAAAGTAATTATTTTCAGTGGTAATTTATTGTTGCCTATAATAAAACAAAAATATTTTATACAAGTTAGCTAATAAAATTATTTTATATATCCTTGTACATTTCCAGAAAGCTGTTGGTACTTTCAGAATTTAGTTTACTGTTGAAATGTATACAATTTTCAAAACTTCTCATCATTTTCCAAATTTTATTAAAATTCTGAAATATTATAAAATTTTATTGCTTTCCAAAAAGTCATGTTGTTATTATTAACATTACAAAATCTCGACATTATTATTTGTATGTATTAAAGGTAGATATTTATACATAGTAGTAAATTAATCATGTTTAATTAAGTTTTTCTAAAAAAATAATTTAAAATGTACGACAATGCACTTGCAACAGTTTAATTTGATGCAGTTCAATGATCTATTCTATTATCTATAACGTAAATCAGTTTGAACTTAATAAATGTTATTAATTCAATTAATTGATTAATCCTAGATAGAACTAAATGTTAACATAGGTAAATCAATTTGTACTTAAATAAAATCCTGATTATGTCTAAAGTATTTTATGTCGGAAGTTTAGTAAGAATATTCAATTTTATTGTGGTCTTATGAATGTTCGTACGTTCTCGGTAAAATTCCTAACCTATTTGTGGTTCCTAAGTCGGTCGAAAGGTGGCCATATCCTTGGCCGAGAAATAGTCAAATTTCTGGCATTTTTAGGTACTGAAATCTTGAAAAGTAAAACGTGTAGAACAAAAGTAAGCACAAAAATAAAATCCTTGATGTTCTGTTTATTCATTATTACTATTTAAATTTACACAAATAAAATAATAACTAAAAAAGCGTTTGCTGTTATCCTAACCCTACATTTTAAGAATTATTTTCACGTACTTATAAATAAAAGTAAACAATTTTATATGTAGGACTAAGCAAGCAAATGTTATAAGAATATTTACATGTGGAGTTGTATATAAAAGAGTTAGTATTTTCGTAGATTTCAGTACCTAAAACCTTGATGGTTTGATCGTTTTTTGCACCTGTTTATTCGTTTTACTGCGGCGTCTTTGAAAATACCCAGATGACATGACATAACATTCCTATTATTTGATAAGCTTTAGATTATTCAGTTATTAAATGTTTGAAATTATTTGTCTTTGTGGAAAACACTATTTAAAGAATATGGCACCCTTAACCAGTATAATATATTTTAACGATGTTTGAATTGTCAGTGTTGCGAGAAACAACTATTCCGAGAGCTATTTGCCCCTACCGGCATTGAATTATACTCGTAGCACCTAGTGCAACAGGTGTTGCGAGTATAATTCAATGCCGGTATGGGCAAATAGTTCTCGGAGTAGTTGTTTCTCGCAACACTGACAATTCAAACATTGTGTTACGGCTTCTGTGGGTGGCAGTCGTGCAACCAAGTACCTGCAATATAGCAGGTCGCTTCCTACTGTAGCCATTTGAATGGCACAGTTGGGAGTCCGCACGACAGATGGAGCCATTTGCGCTCCCGCGTACAATATACATATTTTAACGATTTTCCATGCTACAGATTGATTTTTGTGGATTATCTTTAACTGGATTAAAGTAATTTCAATTTATCTTTCTTTTAAAATTACCATTACCTATATTTTAATTATTCTCCACTTGTTTATCTACGTTAAGTCAGACATACCGACCCTTCATAAATGATTAGAAGCCACGCTAGCAGTAATTTTCTTTGGAACAGTAATTTCATTCAAGTTGACAATTCAATTTCGGGAAATTTAAAAAGTCATTCGGCTTTATAAATACATTTGATATCAAATATATCTCTTTTAAAACTAACTAATCTATAAACATTATTCATAGTAAAATATAAAATTATAAAAATTATATTATACATTATATTATACATTATAAAATAAGGAGATAAACAGCATTTAAATTGTTACTTAGGGAAGATACGGAAAGTTACTGTCACTAAGAATCCCAAAACTTAGAAGTATTTTTTGGAAATTATACGAGCAGATAACGGTATTTAATTAATATCTTAGTTTGTACGTTTATCAGTGGTTGAACAATTTTCGGACTGGTCGTCACATCGTCGATTTAGACTTCGTGACGTTTCGAGAAGTATATCGCCCTCATCTTCATAAGAAACTCTAAAACTAGAGAGAAGTATTTCTTTCTAACATTACTTATATCAAACAGAAAACAATAGGTATAAGAGTTGTTTCTTTGATAATGATAATTCTGTTAAAAAAAATAACTCGACAATGTCTGCTATACAATTTTTTAAATAAAGAAAATGATGTCGCTTCTTAAAAATACCGTACAAATTAAATACACTTTCAATTATCAAAATTGTAAGTGGTACCGAGGTTCTGGGGTACCCAGTGACAGTTTCTTCAAACCCTTTCGGAAGTATTTAGTTAAATGCATTATTTCTTCTAAATTCCAAATTTCATCTCGAAAACCACTGACTTCTAACCCAAGAAACAACCTTCCGGTGTTATAGAATAGCCTTAAAAAATGCCCTGAATAATATATAAAATTATTATAACATTTATTAAAAATAGGAAAATTACATTATTCCTAGTAGTTCCGGAAGAGATGTCTCTTTTAAAAATATTTCAGTACATCATCATAGAGGTAATGGCAATTTTGCTTTAAATAATTGCCAAATCAATTTTCATTGAATAATTTACACATTTATTTTTGAGTCACGCGAATAATTCGCTTTTATGTTTCAATTGAAGTTTAAATATATGCGCTGAATTTTCAATATTAATCTCTTTTATTTGTTTGCGAAACATTGTGTAATATTTACATGACATTTATGACCTTCCGTTTGCACCGTTGATTGATGCATCTTGATAGTCAAAACCACAGTGCATCCAGTAAATCCATGTCACGAGCCAAATAAATTCAACACCCAATTGTGCAATAGAATAGACGAGATGCGGATATCCTAGGATTTACAATTTCTGCGCAAGATTTAGTACTTATATAACATCCCGGGATACTAACAGTAGTCATATAAATCTATGAACTTAAGGAACTAGAGTCAAGCGATATATTTTATCTTATACAGGGTGGTCCTTATGTACATTTTTATAACAGGAATTATTCTATAGTAGATCATTTTAAGGAAAAAGTCTTTCTGAATATGTATCTTAAAAAGGATTTGTTTTCCAGATGCAGGATGTTAAGTTTTTGACAAAGTACCACAAAAATTTTTCAAAGTGTTTAACGTTTGAAAAGATGTTTTGATATTCTACAAATACACTCTTATAGGTAACCATAAATTTTTCGAAAACGGCTCTGTTTATCAAAATTTTTTCTTTAATAATAATCTACAGATCAATAACTTTCGAAACTTCATAAAAAATGCTGTAAAAATAGTAAAGTTTTTAATAAATAATGCGCACGCCTATGTCCCGCGGCTCAGTTCTGACAGCCCTAGTAATGACCATGGATCGTTTCAAATCATCGAAAAAAAAAACTGTAATTTGTTTTTAGATTATCAGTTGAAAGCAGTGCAAAAAATGTCTTGGGTTTTTTTTCCAGGACGTTTTGTTATTGAAATTTATAAAAATACTATTAAGTCTTATGGAACATTTCTTAATGCATCATTTTAAAAATCTTTCACGATTTTATAGCAACCTACACATTCGTCAAAATGGCTAATATTGTATATGTCTTACTGGTAGGCCAGACGTACTTAAATTGAAAGAATTCCAAACCGTCAAGTTTCGACCATCATACGTTTTCTGAAGCCTCTTAATGCCAGGGTCTTTTAACAGTTCTGCTGCAGGAAGACCTGTGATAGTTAGAGCTCCTGAGTAGAAAAAGCAGTTCTGCATGCAATCGAAGGAGACACACACAACGCACGAAAAATTGTTGCTAAGCTTAGCTTTGTCAAAAATTGACGTTGCCAGTGGATACCACAGAGGTCTGCACAAAATCCTCATTTCTTACCCAGATGCTATTTACAGATTAGGCCACATTTTCTAAGGATGCTATACAGAATTTCCGCAACAACCACATTTGTTGTGATAAAAATATATAATCAAAAGTGCTATAATTGTGGGAATTTTTGTCTTTTCCGTATAATATCTAATAAGTATTTGCCAGAACAGTCCCCAAACTGCAGTAGTAAATAGGTGCGCTATGTCCAGAAATGTTTACTACCATATTAGAGCCTGTAGACTCCAAAAGTAGGGAAAGTTACGTTTCCCGGGTCTTCCATATTTCCATCATTTTGTTAGCGACTGACAGTTATTACGATTTCCGTTCTCATATTTTCATTAATTCATTCTCATGTTTTCATTATTGTATATGTAACTAACCTCACTTAAACCTTCTTATATCTCAGCTTTATGCATTAAAAACTTTATTTTATGATGTCGAGTAGTTGTTCAGTTTAGTTATCTTGTTCTAGTTGTATTTTATTAGTGATTATTTATTTATAAGTAATACTATACCCAGTAAATAGTTAATAATGAAATAAAAATTATAGTAAACTTACATTTTAAAATATGTTTAGAAAATAAATACGCTTTCGTAAATTTTTGAACAAAATTTATAAAATTCAGACCGATATATAATCTAAATTATTTCTGCTGGAATTCAAATAACTAAACCTGTATTTAACCAAAAAATGTAAACTTCTCTTAATAAAAAAAAAAACTCAATTTACGTGTAACACTACTACATAGCATCTCTTTATTACCTCGGATTATAATAATAATAGGTAGCATGCCATTGCGAAAAGTGTGGCTGAGAGACAGACAGTATCTCAGACTTGCTGTCTCACTGTAGCACGTCACGATTGGTTGGAAATGAATGCTCCATGAATGAATGTATTGAGGTACTGCCTGTTTTTCTCGCACACTCAGCCACAATTTTTGCAATGGCATGCCTCCAGTAGTATATGCTCGAAGGATCCGCCATATTCTTAGCGACTTTTTCTAGGGTGGGGGTATTTAAAAATTGCTATACGGAATTCATTCATAAATCATTTAAGATTCCCTACTGATTCATTATACTGTGCTTCCAACCAATTCGTCAGTAACGCTCACGATGCCAGAGCAGGAGGTGCACCTTTCTACTGCGCAACAGAAAGCGACAGAAATTTTCCAGAGATTGACTGTAGAGTTCAGCATTGTCAAGGACTCGTGCGTTTTTCTGACATAAACAGTTCAAGGAAGGACGAGAACTAGTGGAAAATCAGGGACACGATCGCCGTCCTCGGACTAGTATTACAGACGAAAACATTTGCGCGGTTCGAGACGTTCTTGAAGACGATCGACGGGTGAGAGTATTCGAAATCGCAGAAGAAGGCGGAATAAGTTACGGGAGCTGTCAAGCGATCATCACAAACGACCTACAGTTTTGTAATGTGTGTGCCAGATGGGTCTCTTGCCTTTTGACCACAGATCAGAAGTTGAGACATCTGGAGATCTGTCAGCGAAGACTCCACAGTTAGCTGGCAAGGTCCTTTCAATCATTTTTTTTTCGACAGGCGACGCAATTTGCTGACTAATATTTTTCGTGAGCGTCGCATAATCAATGCTGTATAACGAGACGAGGGCTGCGTATCGCCTCAATAGACGAGATCAACGGATTCGAGAGACCATCCCCCTCCACGCTCCATACTGCACTTCTAACGGTCTCAAAACAAGAAGAAATGCATTGGGCTCAATTTAATCATACTGCTTACAGCCTCGACCTAGAACCCTGCGATTTTTATTTGTTTGGTCCACTTAAAGAAGTAATAGGAGGGCAACGATTTGAAGATGACGAATGCTCCTAACGCAGCCAGCTTCATTCTACGATAAGAAATCTTTCTTTTTCCCCTGAAAAAATATATTTCTAAAGCAGGAAACTATGTAGAAAAATAAATTATATTTGCCTTATATTTTTCAATAAATATATTGAAATACATAAGGAATTTCAAATGATTGTGATTTAAAATTGAGAAATAATTAGAATTATTTATTTTAACATTTGGAAAATTAAAGTAAAACAGATATTGTTATTAGATATAGAAATATTGTTAAAAATAATAATAATAAATTATGTAAAATTTAGATAATAAGACAAATCGTGTGTGAATACAGGAAAGTGATACAGAATTTAAAAAGATGTGAATAGCAAGACATGTGAAAGAATTAAAGTAGGACACTATATAAAAATTTTATATGGCAACGGTTTTGGATTAAAAAAAAGGAGAGGTGTTCTGGGATGTCATAATAATGATATGACATAAAAATTAAGAGAATTGGAAGAAAAAATTACAATTTAATTAGAGAGAATCAATATATTCTCAACCAAATACTTTTCCAAATAAGAATTAGAAGTAAATAGAACTTTAGAATATAATCAAGATTTGGCAGTTTTAATAAGAGAAAAAGAAAACTAGGAGACACATACTCGAATTCAAGTAAAGGAATGAACCAGAATATCGAAAACTTATAAGACCAGTGGAATATAATGTTTGCATAACATAAAGAACTGAACAGAATTCGTAAGTGAATGTACATTTGAATGAATTAACAAAATTTGGTAATTATTTCTAAATATTTTTTAAATCATATTGCTTTATTTGAGAAACCAAAATTTTGTTAATATAGTCTAATTATAAGAATTTAATTTTCCAAGGAATTTAAAATAATGATTGATTTGATGTGTTACATATAAAAAGTAATATATTGTTTATATTTGTTAAGAACACTGAAATTTTATTTTTATCTAATTCTGAACCGCCCTTGAGAAATTTGATTTCATGTTCTCTATAATATAATAAAAAAATTTTTTATTATTATTAATTTTAATAGTATTAAATTTAAAGAATTAGAATCGGGGTCAGTCTTTTAACAGTT